>NC_056747.1:1090220085-1090302585 GCF_019279795.1 Protopterus annectens | reverse complement strand
GTCTAAAAACTACCCTAGGTTTGTCACCTAAAACCTTGTTCAGTCTATTGTCCTCCGTAATAAGAGCCCAATTTTTGTTTAAAATGTTTCTTATTAATGCATGGTCAAGATTATAAGTACAAAGAAAGCTAGTTGCAAAATAATGGGGCTCTGTTTGTAATAACGCCTCCTGGTTAACTTTAGAAATTGTATATTCAACAGTTAAATCTGTTGAAAGTAAAGGTTGAAAATTGCCTACTTGTCTTTTGGTGATAACTTCTGCAGAGATGTTAGAAATTAATGTTAAGGGGTATCCCCTATTAATAAACATGTTCTCCAGAAGTTGACATTCCCGTATAAAGTCCGTCTCATCTGAAACCATTCTAGCTGCTCTTACTAACTGTCTCTTAACCACCGCTCTTTTCTGGTGGTAGGGATGAGAGCTAGAAAAATTAAGGAATGAGTTTGAATACATAGGCTTCCTGTATATCGTGGTTCTAAACCTACTGTTATGATAATCTTTGTGGATACAGATGTCTAGAAAATTAATGGTATCCGGATGTAAGTTATAAGTAAAATCTAAAAAATCAGTTAAGGAAGTTACTGTAGTCATGAATTCTTGTACTAAGCTAGTATGGCCTTTCCATATTAAAAACATGTCATCTTGGTAACGAGTGTACCAAGCGACATGATTTTGTAACAAGGGATTAGGAAACAATAGAGTAGTTTCCCAATATGCCATAATGCAGTTAGCAAAACTTCCGCCACAGGGGGACCCCATGGCAACCCCCGATTTTTGAAGGAAGATTCTTCCTTCAAACCACATAAAGTTGTTGGAAAGAACTATTTCAAGGAGAGTTTCAATTACGTATATAATGCTATCCTGGACATTCCTAGAGCTCATGAACTCCCTAATCCATTCCAAACCTAAGGTTTGTGGAATAACCGTGTACAAATCTCGAACATCAATTGTTAAAAATTGATATTCTTGATGGAATGGGGTGTTACCAAGCTCTTTAAGGAAACTCCAAGAGTCCCTACATATTTGATGCTCCTTCTCAATTAACGGCTTCAGAATGCTATCGATATGCTTAGCACAGCTGTATGTAATAGACCCTCGCCCATCGACGACAGGTCTAAATGGGGGGTCCGTAATCCTTTTGTGGATTTTAGGTGCGCCAAAAAGGGATGGCATTCTAGGAGCAGGCATCGTTAAAAAGTTGTATACCTTGATGTCAATGGAACTCTCAAGGAACAAATCATCCAGTATGCCCCTAATGTTTTTGTATGCCATGTTAACCTCATTAATACTGGCTAACTCGTAAACTGCCGTCTCCAGTTGTTTCATCATGCTGTTAATATAAGTATTATGATGCATGAGAACTAACCCTCCTCCCTTGTCTGGCTTCATAGCCCTTATTTTACAATCCTTCAAAAGTTTAATAAATTCCCATTCGTTTTGATTAATGTTGTGACCCCTCATTTGGTTCTTAAATCTAAATGTGCTAGCAGATCTAAAATCTATTTCACACATTTTTTCAAAGGCAAGAATATTAGGATGGAGGGGAGGGTTAAAAAGACTAGAAACTCTTAATGGGTTGTTAATAGTGGAACCTGGCCCCAATAGGGCATTGAGATTGATTTTCCTAACAAAAAGCTTAAGGTCTACTAAAGTGTTAAACAAATTCATGTTAGAGTCCGGAACAAGAGTTACTACTAGCTACTAGCTACTAGCTTAGTACAAGAATTCATGACTACAGTAACTTCCTTAACTGATTTTTTAGATTTTACTTATAACTTACATCCGGATACCATTAATTTTCCAGACATCTGTATCCACAAAGATTATCATAACAGTAGGTTTAGAACCACGATATACAGGAAGCCTATGTATTCAAACTCAGTCCTTCATTTTTCTAGCTCTCATCCCTACCACCAGAAAAGAGACGTGGTTAAGGGACAGTTAGTAAGAGCAGCTAGAATGGTTTCAGATGAGATGGACTTTATACGGGAATGTCAACTTCCTGAGAACATGTTTATTAATAGGGGATACCCCTTAATATTAATTTCTAACATCTCTGCAGAAGTTATCACCAAAAGACAAGTAGGCAATTTTTAACCTTTACTTTCAACAGATTTAACTGTTGAATATACAATTTCTAAAGTTAACCAGGAGGCGTTATTACAAACAGAGCCCCATTATTTTGCAACTAGCTTTCTTTGTACTTATAATATTGACCATGCATTAATAAGAAACATTTTAAACAAAAATTGGGCTCTTATTACGGAGGAAAATAGACTGAACAAGGTTTTAGGTGACAAACCTAGGGTAGTTTTTAGACGTGGCTACAACTTGAAGTCACTTTTAGAATATTCTAGCAAGCCTTTAGTAGATAAACACATAGGTATGACAAAGTGTGGAGCATGTCACCAATGTAGATTTATAAATACTACATATCAATTCAGGATTCGTGACAAATGGTACAAGGTTCAGCGTAGATTTTCTTGCTACTCCAAGGGAGTTGTCTACTCTGCCTGTTGCCAAAACTGTTGTTCTTTCTATATTGGAAAGACGGAAAGAAAGCTTAAGTAACGGATTTATGAACACCAATATGCCATAAGCAGGAAAGATATGAACAACGCTTTAGCAAGGCATATAGAAGAATTTCCTGACCATAATTTTAGGTTTAACATCTTGAGTCAAATCCAGTCGGATGTGATGGGGGGACCATGGCAAATCAAACTTGAGATAGAGGAACTTTTATGGCAAATAAGAACTGTAGCCTACTTGCCTCCAGGCCTTAATGAAACTGTTTCTGTTAAATGTTTTTTTAAAATTGGCAGCTTTGAAAAGGTGACTTTTTAATTATCTATTATTATTATATTTAGGAGTCTTCCTTATATAATTTAATTTTTGTGGCCACTGTTTAATAGCATTGATATAGTTTTTAGTTGGATATCTAATTAAAAAAAAATTTCAATACCTCTAAAATGAATGATGTCCATTTAACATTATTTATTTGGGTAATTTTTTAACCAAAGGTAATTTAATATTGTTGAGCTGACTATTGTGCTTTTTAGTTTACTATTGTATTATATTATTATTTTATTATTAGATTTCTTGATAAGAAACTTTTGTACTAATATATATTCTATACATATCGCACATAGTACTGTTTAAAAGCCTTGTGGCAATGAATTTGTCTTTAATAATTATTGTGAAAAATACATTAATTGGTTTATTGGGCTTTTGGTATATTACATAATCACGCCCAAGTTGTTTGTTAGTGGTATGTCTGAGGAAGGAAACGTATTGGCGTTTCCGAAAGCGCTTACATTTATTAAAATGTTCTTGGTTTTAGCTCAAACATATGCCCTATGCAGCCTGACTGAAGAAACTTCAGCTGTACTCGGTTGCATACCACTTACTCAGAGGTGATCTCTCTCTGACATGCAAGGCTATGTCCAACCCAAAATTGATGGACATGCTCCACCTAAAAAAAAAACAAATCCCCAAGAGCCACACACTCTAGGGATCTAAACCTCACCACAACGATAAACAGGACGTGCTAGAGGGGAAGATTCCTGTCCCAGAGACTCCCCATGCTTTGGAACAGGATTCCAATCTACATTAGGCAGAGCCCCTCACTAACACTCTTCAAGAGAAACCTTGATGAGTGGATGAGAAACAGAAAATTTACCCCGGGGATCACTGCAGTGGCTCTGCTGGACAGAGACATAGGGATCTAATGGCTCTGCTGGACTGAGGCACAGGGAACTAATCTAAGGGGGCGGCGAAAGCCAACACATTCTGGCTAGGCTTATAGATGCCCTCGGGCAGATAGCCTAGTACTTACCTATGAACCTATGAACCTATATATCCTTTCTCGAACTATATTCAGTCAACAGAAAACAAATTTAAGGCACTTTTATGCTGGACAAAGCCTTCCACACCTTCCATACTCCATGGGGTAGCTGTGAAATTTACATCCTCACTTTTAAAACATCTTGCTTGCACACAAAAACATGCAGGCATACATGAACATTGCTCAGTGCAGGTAAGTATGCACCCATGAGTGCACATGCACATGTGCACACATACACGTATATACACACATACACACACACACACACACACACACACACACACACACACACACACACACACACACACACACACACACACACACACACACACACACAGACACACATGCACTCTGAAGGGATGAATATGCCAGCATTAGCCAAACAGATGTCAAATGACATAGGCTCAGCCATTCTAAGTGTTTATTTTTGCAAATAATGCTAATTTAGCTGATGTACACCATCCAATGATCAGCAGACAACTACATCATTACTTTTGCCTTCTCACATTACTTATAAAAGGGAGAAAACTAGGGGCTAAGGACTGAGCTGTGGAATGCCACTGCTGACACCAGATGAGCAAAGTTCATCAGTTCTGCATCAAAAACTACCAGTGCCTGATTTCACCAGCTCTAGAACTAGAACCAGGAGATTTGTCATCTTGCTCTGAAGAAGAGTCAGATTTCATGAATCAAGTATCTTTGACAGATCTTCCACATGACATCAGTGAGCCTGCTGATGTCTTATGATCCTAAAAAGATGACTAATGAAACTTTATAAAAAAATATGTTACTAATTAAGTCCCTGCCAGATTTAATATTTTAAGTTGTAAAATTCAGTGTATACAGTGAAGTGTTTTGCCAGTACCTCAAATAATACCACCCCAAAACCTTAATTAATGGGATGAAAAGAAAGCCACAGCTGTATCTGGTAAAAAACAGCCATACGTTTATTTTTTTATGAAGAAGAAGGGCTTCTTTCCAATCATTGGGTAGGTCATCTTGCTTATTTGGACTACTGATCAGTCAGTAATGGAATTCATAGTGCTGACCTCTAAAATATGAGTCCACCTTGACATAACTTTGCAAGCTAAGTACTTCTCTTCATTTGACTGGTCTTTGCTATAGCTACACACATTGATTCTACAAGTGCCAAAGTTTTATGAGTAGCTGGTGCCAAAGTTTTATGAGTAGCTGCCCAATGTCAACTGATGCGAGGATTGATGAAGTTAATAGTCTGCCATACACTTTATCACCAACACAGTTACCACTCATAGATAGTCATCCATCCCCTTAGACAACCACAGGAGTACTTATACTTATTTGTCCTGAGCAAGTCAGTAGACTGGACCACAAAAGTATTTCCTCAGCCTCATACTAGTTACAGTAATGTTAAACAAGCAAAGATTAAGTGCTAAACTTAAATTAAAGAATCAGACATTGTGTAATAAGTATTTGCAGCATAGTACTCATCACTTACTTTTATAGATTAGGACGTACTTGCTTTTTATGAGAACTGCAATACAACAAGCGTAATAAGAGACATCAAACAGAATGGAGTAGTAAGGTTTAGTTCATTATATACATTTTTAAGTGAGGTTTATTTTTTCAGGATCCTAATGGATTATGGTTGCAATAACTCTGTAAAACCCCTTAACTCAACCTTATAATATATCTATACAATTATCTATATATCTATATCCATCTATTATAAATAGATATATGGATATAGATATAGGTATTATAACCACTAAACTGAGAAGCAGAAGAGCTAAGATTAACTAAAAAAATCTTTTAAGACCCTTTGAGAAAGGAAACTGGACCTGCGATATTTAAGCACTTGCATTCTTTATTTAATAGGACTTCATCAGAAAATGACAAATTAAGAGAGACACAGGTAATAAATAACAAACACTTACAGATTCTAGAACCACCAAAAACATTTTAAAATGATTTGTTGACATTAACCAATGTAAATTAACCAGGAAGAATGACGTGAATCATAAGGCATTGGATGTATGGGTACATATTCAAATAGTGGCTGTATTACAGTAACCAATCAAGATTACTACTCAAGAGGCAATACATTGACCAATGGAAACTGTTGCTAGAGAGCTTTAAATAAAACAAAAATGTAGCTAAAGCTGATTGTTGAAACTTTAACAAGTTGTTAGACATTTGGTACTGCTAAAACTTGTTGCATAAAGAATAAAGTTGGGTGATGGTTCTATCTGTACCATCTAAGCCCGTATTTTTAAGTTCAAGCTTTCATTGAGTTCCAGCATTGCTTCTGCATTGAGTAGAAGTTGCCATTTGAGTTCTGTTTGGCAAAAGCATTCTTGTAATCCATGTGATTTATTGCTCTTGTGTGTTCCTAGATCCGGTCTGATAATTTTAGATGTGTCTTGCCAATGTAGAAATTGTGGCATTGTGTGCAGAAACATGCATAAACAACATTGGTACTATGACAATTGAAGTTACCCGGGCTGGAAGTTTAATGGCAATGTTACAATGAGTAAACATATAACGATCAGTTTGTTAACTATATATAGGTACATATATACATATTGCAATTGCTAGATGAAATACTTAGTAGAATTAACAATTAACAGTACTAAAAGTATTGCTCTACAGAAATGCACAGCATGTGTCTGAGTCAGGATGTATTCTGGGACATTCCAAAAATCTGGGGTACACCTCTGTTTGCATATGATCTAAGAGCATTATATTACATAATGATAGGAGCCACTCGGCAATGAGTTGGGGTACAATAAGCAGATGTTAGCTTATATACCTAAGGTAGCATAATGTTAGAATACAAAGTAGATCACTATCTGGAAAATACAGTTATTTATTTATTTATTTATTTATTTATTTACATTTGTTGACCGGGAGTGTCCAACTGGACGTAGGTCCATTTTCAGCGGAGGCCCAGGGAGAAAAGCTCCACAGTTAAAATAAACAGACAGTAGTTACATTGGATTACATAGCTATTAACAATTTAACATAGCAATTAACTACAAACATATTTACAGATGAAGAACATAGTACATCAGTAGACAACTAGAATCTTTATCTGCGAAGTACATAACAGACATTAACAAATGTTACAATAAGAAGTTCCTGCTGTATAAAAAGTACTAGGCTTATGAGCATCTGAGCTTGCTATAATCAAGGTAGTTAGTGGGGGGGGGGGGAGGTAGTGGTTGGATGGGGTGGGTGATATTGGAGTGGGAGTTGCAAGGGCATAGCCAGCATGTTTTTAGGTGCGCTTTTAGTAAAGTTTTGAAGTGGGTGCATGATGGTACGGAGGTAATTGTGGGTGGGAGGGAGTTCCATAATTTGGCTATGGTGCAAGAGAATAGTGCTTCACCAGCAGAGTTATTGGCTTTAGTGATCTGCAAGTGATTTTTGTTGCTGGATCTTAGTGGTCTGGTGATGTGATAGGGTTGGAGTAGATTCTGGAGGGATGGGACATTTAGTGGATGGTTTACTAGTTTGTGGGCAAGTTATACAAACAATCAGATGAATAACTACAGTGCAATTACAAGTATATTGTGAAGCAGTTATTTTACAAGAAATAGCTGTCCAACAAAGTACATAGGTATATAAGAATATATCAAAGTCAGTATGCATTATGTTTTAGATAATTTACTGTAGTTGGCTATATCCATTAGTATTTTTATGGCGGGTGACTATTGCTGTACTGTTTTTTTTTTTTTTTTTGTACTGAACTTGGATATAACTTATACTGTTGATTGTTAATAAAGTTATGCTTCATTCTCTTAGATGTCAGTCTGCACCATGGCATTAATTTTTCTGCCAGTTACCTGTGTGTCTTGTCCTTCATTCTTGTACTGCATGCTGTGCTACTGCACTTATGTCTGTTCTTGAATTTCTTATTACGCATGTTGTTGTTACTATGTCTCTTTACTTATGTGTGGACTTTGTGCATGTTTATCTTATTCACAATGCACACTTCATGATTGTTACTATTACTTCATTCCACCTCTGATAATGTGTAGTTTATTTTTGTAATGCATGTTCGAGTTTTGAATGCTTAATCTACTAAGTAGATGCAAATTCAATGTCTTTGGTCGTTTTCACTAAATTTTTTGTAATGTGAGTGGCCAAGGTCATGGCTAAAAATGGTCCATTTAGTTGGTTAACAAATGTAAAAAAAAAAAGTTATGGAGGGTTCAAAAACACTTGCAGACAATTAATCGGGCTCTACTATTTCATGTGGTTCTCCTTAGAAACAGGCAATATTATTTTTTTTGTGGAGCTTTGGTTTTCTTTTGATGTGTTCCACACCGTATCTTTTGTTTTACTAGAGTTAATGTTTAGCTCTCTGCCTTGAAACAGTTGAAAAGAGGACAGACAGTCTTTTAAGAGGTGATTAATGGACACAGGAGAGTGACTGGTGGTAACTATGCAAATGCTGCTTTAACAGAGAAGTCAGCTGAAGAAATAGTATGGAGATGGGGCCCCAAAAAAAAGTATGCCAAAGCAGTTAAGTTAGGAAAATAATGAAAGCGTTTGTTTAGGTGGGTCTGCCTAGAGGTAGTCAGGGAACCAAGAAATTGTTATATGGTCCACATCCTGGATTTGGAGCTGTTTTAGCAGGAATGTGTGACAGACAAAATCAAAAACACTACTTAGGTCTGTGAATACTACAGCAGCTAGATGTGAGAGTTCCAGCTGTTCACAAAATCAGTTGAAAAATGAGAGTAGTGCCGTTGTCATAATAGTACCTCAGTGGAATCCATGATAAATGTCACGGATGTTGCAGGTTCAAAAAAGCTGTCAGGTGAACTGAATTTACTTTTTCTAGTGCTCTGCCTAGCAAAAGATTGAATGAGAAGAAGTAGTAGTCTTGACGCTGAAGTACTAGGACTGTTGTTGGCTAAAGTACCATAATAGCAATATTCTACAAAGAAATATTTTTGTGTCATTTTTGATTACTCATAAAAATACTATTTTTATTGAAAAAGAAACTCATAACAATAACAATTGGTATCAACAATAAAAAAAATCATATATTCTGATAAATCAACAAGAATCGGCACAAAAGCAAATGTACCAATAGCTAAATTGTTGAGAACATGCATAAGGGCAACTAGACCCTGATCTGTAAACATGATAATAAATGCACATTATAGAATGACTGGCCATTAACATTCCAAAATGTGCATGCTGATTGGCCAGCCCAACCAGGGTGCCCGTTGTGAATCCAAGAATATACCAGCAGAAAAAGGTCCGGTCACCCAGACGTTTTCCATTGGTATAGTCTTTAAATTTTATTTTTATTTCTTAAAAAATAAAAATAAAATCTGTAGTCCAGACTCCGGACATACCAGAGAGGCAACATGGACAAAATACTAGGGAAATCAGGTACGTTATTTAAAACTAAACACACATACCTGATATCCGTTGTATTTCATCCATGCTGTCTCTCTCCTACCTCAGTCTGGGTGTAGGCAATGCTGGATTTACCCACAGTTGTCTTTATTTGGTCACTCAGGCTTCATCCTCATGACCATACCACACCAACCATGGGTAAATCCAGCATTACCCACACCCAGACATGGGTTATTGTTATATTATACAACAACTCCCCCATTAATATTCCAAAACGTGCATGCTGATTGGTCAGCATGCACGTTGTAAATCAAAGACTTATACTAATGGAAAAAGGTCCGGTCGCCCAGACATTTTCCATTAGTATAAGCCTTTTTTTTTTTTCTTTTTTTTTTTTACAGCAACGGAGAACGCAAGATCTCCGTTGCTTTTTAGAAACTGTCTCGCTATGTTAAAGGAGTTTAACATAGCAAGACAGCTTTAAAAAAAGTAACGGAGATCTTCCTTTCTCCATTGCTTTTTTTAAAGCTGCCTCGCTATGTTAAATGGGTTTAACATAGCGAGACAGCATTAAAAAAAGCAACGGAGCTTCTCCGCTACTTTTTTTAAAGCTGTCTCGCTATGTTAAACTTCTTTAGCATAGCGAGACACTTTGTAAAAAGCAACGCAGATCTTGCTTTCTCCATTGCTTCCACCCACAGCGTTGATGTACTGCGTAAGCATTAAATAAGCATAAGCATGCGGAAGGGCAGCACAGAGGCATTATTATAATGCCATTATTTAAGAAAAGTATTTTTTTTTCTTAAATAATGTCATTGCATAATAGCAATAACCCACTTCTAGACATGGGTAATGCTGGATTTACCCACGGTTGTCTTTGTTTGGCCACTCGGCTTCGCCCTCGTGACCAAACCACACCAACCGTGGGTAAATCCAGCATTACCTACACCCAGTCATGGGTTATTGCTTAAATAAACTATGAAGGACAACAATAAACTAAGGCTTGGCAATATACATGTAGTAGTGTACATGTCTGGGAAGGTGTAATAAATGATACCAAAGGCTGATATAAATAGAAAAAGATACATCAATAAAAAATAGAATTTTACAAACCTTTCTATTGAGTTTTTGTGGACTGTGCTAGATGCAAAATAAATTTCAGGCATACTAAGTGCAGAACCCATGACAACTAGTATATATTTACACTATGAATGTGGGTGCTTGTTTACTTAAACATAAGTTCTATATGCACAGCAGTTGTCACTGATAGAGAATTCTGTAATATCTGATACTGTCCCAGATTCTGGATATGACTTCATCTCCTAATATTATGACCATGTGACCATGAACTGTATATCTGACATTCTTATATCACACCAGACCAGACCAAATTTCTCTTTTACTCTCTCTACATCTGTACTTCATCACTCTGTATCATTTACTTGTATATCTTGTAATATTGTTTTTTTGTTTGTTAATAAAAATGACTAGTTACCATCTGCCTCTTAACAATATACCTGCGTACTTGAAACTAATGTAATTTTTATGTTATCTGCATAAAGTTTGAACATCTCTGTATGTAACTGGAGCTTTTCTCCTCGGGCCTTCACTGTCCCAGTCAGACCATCCCGGTAAACAAATGCCAGATAAATAAACTTGCTTTTCAACTTTAAAATGCTTTAGAGTAGGATCCTACTCTGAATGAAAAGGCTACACAATGCTTCAACTTTACTTGTTAGTGAATGAAAACCAGTAGCCATACCATATGGATTTTGATGGCCTATAACCTGAATTCCATGCACGTAAAGGACACAGGGACATCTCAGATGCTTTGCAGCATGGGCCCGGTGAGTGCCTGGTAGCACTGACAAAGGAGGCACAATTAAAGATGATAAATTCAGCATGTTTTACACCCTCTCACTATCAATGCCCCCACCCTCAAAATCAGCAACCTTGCATAGCAGTGAAACTGTTGAACCACTCAACCTGCTGCTTAGTCCAGAATAGAGGAAACCACATGGATATAATGTTCTACCTTCTTATAACTTCATAGTTTTAAAATCTAGTAGTAGTCTCTGATCTGAAGTCCACAACACAATTCCATGATCAATTCCTGTTCAGCTGTACTGTGGGCCATACCTCTCACCTTATTAGTACAAGAAATCTGGACAAAGCACGACAAAATGAAGGGACAAAGGCCCAAAAATAGGGACATATTTTAAATATTCCTTCTATAAACTTAGAAAGTTGCTAGAGTAACAGTGGTGTTTTAACATACGTTTTCTGAAGAATTTGAAGTCTAAAACTCAAATGTATTCCATTATTTAGTGACTTTAGTCCTCAAATCATCCCAGTGATTTTCCAGAAAACCACAAATTTTATGAGGAACAGACCAAAAATATGAGCCAGATATCTGCACATTCTGTGAAAATCTGGACAGTTGAGAGGTATACTGTGGGGTCACTGCATTGTGGTCAGATTAGTATAAGCTGGACATAGCTGAACACACATTTGCATTTCACACCACAGAATTGACTGGAATTTAAAAATCACATCTGACAGCATCATGGCTATAAATTGTACTAGTGAGTGGATTCTCTTGAAATGAAGGTGCATCTAAGCTTCTCCTACATGTTTTTCTGTCAATGCTAGTGAATCTTTCTGACAGTATAGTGTTTTAATGTGGGACATACTTTGTTCGGTTTTCAAGGTTTTGAGACTAAACTCAACGGTGTACTCTATATATAGTCTATATAGTCTACATATAGTTATTAACTGGATGTCTTGGTCCAATTTATATGCATTAAGGCTTAATTTTGTATGTCTTGCTGCTGTCCTGCTCCACTGAATTTCTGGTTAATCCTTTTATTTTGTGACTATGTTATGGCACTATGAATGTCTGACTTTGTGATGGCATGACGACTGACTGGCATTTCTTAATCATTTCAAGTTGCCACACAAGGACAGCACTTAACTTTAACATTATAAGTTTCAATGTGCTTTTAAGAAAACACCCACACTCACACTCTGAAGGCAACCCTAGGAAGTACTAACAGGTGACTTAATCCCTTTAGGCATTACTACGTCTTCGAACAAAGACAAGTCATGACTAGTTACACAACAGAAATACCTGAAGGCACACATACATAAAAAACAAGAGTCATAAATAACAATGATATGACACTTTGTTATTATCAGCAGCTAGATTCATGGATATCTGAGCCACTGTGTCGCTCTGGTGCAGTTTGTGGGCATAATCACATGCACAGGTCATAGGCCACCGGGGGAAGACATTGTGTCCTGTATAAGCACAGACTGTCATACATGTGTACAATACATACCGGTTTGCCACAGAAAGTGCTAATTCCAAATAGAAGTGCACAATCATGCCTCATCAAAGCCAGTGCATGTTTAAAACAAATGAAAAATGTCCAAAGTCAAAACCAGCAATCAATGCACATATTAACTGAGGAAGCTGATTTTAGATAATTAAAACTGGTCTTTTATATTGGCGATTGCCACAATAAATTGTTGCAAGCTACCATCAATCTGAGTGCTGGTTTTGGCTTTGGCCACAAAAAGTACACTACATAACGTAGAGGAGTCCACAAGGTTGGATGCGGAGTATGGCAGGCGATGAGCTGAGGCAATACATGTTGCTGTGGACATCAAGGACAGGGAATAGTAAACCATTCACACATCATTACATAAACACGCACACACACATAAACACGCACACACACACACACACACACACACACACACACGCTGGCACGCGCGTGCACAAATGCATATATGCACACAAACACATCATCTGGGGCTACAACTTACAGTGTCACTGATGCAACATGTAGCACACTCACTTTTGGTTCAGAAGGATACTACTCCCACACCAGGTAGATGGATTGCTGAAAATGCAGTGCAGTAGAACAGGGGGTTGATGCATTCCTGAGTGTGTCATCCTTTGGATGCTGCCTTAAACCGAGGTCCTATCTGCTTGAGTTGGTGGTAGCACAGCTGGATGTAAAAGATCCCACAACACATATCATAAAGAGTATGAAAAGTTCCCTGATGCCCTGGCCAAATTTCCCCTAGTAGCAGCATAAATACCACCTTGGAAGTCCTCTGAAAAGAAACTACTATCCTTGTGGGACTAACCTGGTCAACAAAAGAATAAACAAAACATATAATACAATGGTCATTGTCAAATTCTGCTCCATCGTAGACAGAATACTACTCAGGAAGAAGCCATAACACTTGAAAATTAATGTTTAACTTGGAAGTCACTTTAATTTTTCAAGACTTGCCTATCCAAGTGGCTGAAATGTATCACTATGGCTAAATGGAGTTTAGTCATAGTTTTTGTTGTCAGTGTAGAACAGTCCCTCAGCCCCTGCTGCTGCTGTGGGGGTAGTGTGGACCTTTGGATTTGCAGTATTCTAGGTGAAATATCCCCAGTATATGCCATGAATGAAGAAAAGCATGCACTGTCACATAAAAAGAGAGGATCCAAACAGACATATAGAGATGTTAGCCCTCAGTAGCTGGGGACTGCAAATCAGGAGTGGAGACTCTTGGGGGAAACCGTAACTAGATGAAGTCACGAATTTACCTGTGCAGTAACAGGAGGCTATCAACAATTACTCCTGGAATACCAGAAGCTGTGGATACACCTGTGAAGTAACAGGGGTAAGTAACAGGAGTTTACCAGGAATTTGTCTGTGGGGCTCTACATTGCAAATGTCACAGGCAGCTTATTCTAAGCTGCAGCATCATGGACTGTTGCTTTATGAGAGACTTTAAATATATGAACTGAGTGGAGATGACCCTAAAGAATATGATTTTGCTTGTTGGAGGTGAACTTGAGGCAGTATAACTGCACTGTAAATAAGATGTTCTTCAGGACTGCATTGTAAATAAACTGCACTAGAACCACTCTGCAAGTCTACTGTGTCTTAACATACTGTACAGATGACTGTAGCAGGCACCACAGAAATAAAATATAAATAATGGCACTATATTTCATTTCTGCCTCACTCCTTGCAAATACCAATACGCTGTGACTTAATTTCCTACCAATAAAGAGGTCAGAATGCTTCTCTGTGTGTTACCATGTACACTTGCAGGGAAGGGAAGAAAACTGAGTGTTTGCTTGTTGACAGACTGCTAGTCTTTGGCCCAGCTAAATTTCTTTTATGGCTTATCGCAAAGACAAAGTATGGGGAAAAAAAGAATTTTGGTGTATATTAAAATGAAAGTGAGAAGCAACCATTCCAAAATGCAGTGGTGAATGATTCCTAACTGATTGCTGAACAGAGTTGTAGGGTTTCTTTGTTCCACTTAAAACAGAGTCTGAAACAGAATTTGCATACAGACCATACAGATAATTTCTAGTGGTCTAAACATACTACACATCTACAATTTTGACACCATATAAAGAACTTTTTTATTTCTTTTACTTCCCCTGAGGAAGCTAAAACAAAATGTAATTACATATCATCACAGCTCCAGTTTCATAAGCTATAAACCACACAGCTTTAAATTCTACTATCATTTTTGCTTCCATAACTTATTCAGAAATGTAGCTCAATGCATGAAGAAATCCCTCTGTAAATACTTATTCGATTTTCATCTAAAGTCATCGTCTCTTTGTCTTCATATTGTGATCTTTCATTCTAGTATATTTCTTTCAGTGAAAAAAACATGCCTCTTTCACATTGTCTACTTTCTCCCCACTTTCTACCAGGGTGAAGATATTAAGATTTCTTTCCTTTGTTCCTCTTCATGTGTCTTTTCTTGTTTATGTTTCATGATTTTTATTTCCCAGGAAACACAGACTACATTCTACCAAATGTCTTGCACAGATATGATCTCCAATACTGCTTGAAGACTCTAAATATGGTCTCATTAAATGTCAGCAGATTAGAAGAAAAACATAACTTTTGTCTAAAGATAATACTTTTCCGTTCATATCCTGAGATCACCCAGCTTTCCTTATTGCCTTCTCATATTGCCTGTTCCTTGTTGTTATTTCTACTCACACCTCTAACTCTATAAACCTTAGACGGGCATTGGGCAGTGGGATCAGGTAAGATGGGTGAAATCACACACACAAAAAATAAAAAAAAATCAAAGAAAAATACTTCAAATAAAAAAATGTTAACCACTTTTATCTTCTTCCTTGGAAGAGGATAACAACATTTAACTATTCTTTTAATAAAAATGAACTTTTCATGAGGTATATTTGAAGTATTTTCCTTTGTTTTCCAGTTGTTCAGTTTACACTTCAGTTAAGCAGTTGTTTAACATTTTTTTTCCACTTTTTTATTTTTATTATTTGTTACACAACAGAATTTTCTAAAACCTCAGATGAAGGAAGAGAGTCCAGAAGATTAGGAGTTAAAGTGAGACATTAAAATGATGTAGAAATGTGATGTGTGTTCTCTATACAGATAATAGCCATTGTGCTCCAGAGTGACATACACAAAGTGCCATATTTTGTCAGCTAGGACTTCCAGTTTGTGAGAAGTAACTGAAGGTAGGGACATGAAATGATAATACATTCATATGCTGGCTGATTTTGATGCAGATCCAAGTTTCAGAAATGAGATGAGTGATATTCTGTTCTTCCTCTAACCTGTTTAATTCTGAAGGTGCGACATGACCATAATGAGACATGAATATGATACCGTCTATTGAAGATGACAGTAAATGACTGAGAAGAGAAAAGGGTGAACTTTCACAGCTGTCCACACTATCCACAGAATGAGTCCATATTTTACCAAAGATAATGAGTCTAAACGTACTGAGAATAACAGTTATAGCATTCAGTGGTGAGTCTCTGACACTGGTGATCATTGGATGAAGCTGCTCTCTGCCAGCATAAGGGAATTCATGAAAAGTGAAGCAGAACTAGTTCTAAGAATCTGACTCTTCAAGTCCAGAGCTGGGACTGTATGCCTACTGCACACTGCTTACTCTATTTACAGATTTACAGACAAATAACTGACAAAGGGAAGAGAACTTTTCATTTTTCATTTAATTTCTCCCAGAAAGATGCTGTTTGTTCAGCTAACATGCTGCTTTAAAGTCAACAGTTTAAATAAACAGTCACTTTGGACCACAAAGAGCATGCTGCCAGAGGAAATGAAAGGATTCAGCATATTACGTTTCTTGTTGCCCTGATAAGTAAGCTCCAACTAAGCTACTGTAACAGACAGAAGTGACAAGTTCAAGGCCTTATTTGTTTACTTAACGTTTTACTGACCTCTTGAGCCAAGAAGCTAATTTAATCAAGAACCTGACCTTAGATGGGTTGTATTACACTTAAGCAAATATATGATTACAAAAAAAAAACATTTAATTTCAATAAAGTTAATACCAGGCTTTGCAAGCTTCGAGTAATGTAAATACAGGATTTGTAATTACAAAAGATCTGCTTAGCCCACCAAGTATAACTGTGTTATCTTAGAGTACTCTGTATCTTTAATTGCTAACCGTCTCAAATATCTAAACTATATTTAGACTGAAAAGAGTGGGTTAGCCCATAGTACAAACTGTTTAAAATGTTAAAAAAAAACATAAGTCATACAGCAGCATATAAAAAAAAAAAAACATTTAATTACCATGAACACATAGAAATAAAATAAATGAAAACTAACTGTAAGAGATGGAAAGATTTTATCTTGGTCTTAACAATCATACAGTGATGCTGTGTGCAACATCCATGACAAAACAATACTGATGACACATTTCATAGACGATTACTAGGCTAACCAATTTATTATTTGTTAACCAGGAAAGTCCGACTTGGAACAAAGCCAATATTCAGCAGAGGCCCAGGGAGAAATGCTTCAGATGTATGTCTTTGTAACTTGGGAGGAAACTGGAGCACCCAGTGGAAACCCACATGAATGCAGGGAGGACATGCAGACTCTGCACAGAAGGCACCGCAGCCAAGAATTGAACCGGAGAACTGCTGGCTGTGAGGTGACAATGCTACCACTGCACCACTGCACCCTAGGGGCTTTACAAGCCTAGCTCTGTGTAAAAATCCATGTAACCTAATTGACCATAGTTAGATGGTCATCGTTAGTAGGATCAGTACCAACTACCCCTGTCCATGAGGGACATAGGTGGCACCCCCCCGGGGTGAATTTATGGTCACCCATCCAATTGTCATGGTTGAGCTTAAATAAGTTTATTGAGGAGCTCTGCTTCATGTAAAGTGTGAGCTTATTCCAGAGGAGTGGCAATCTCTGGGCGAAATAGCTGTCTCTCCAACATGATTTATTAATGTCACAGGCTAGGTTGAGATCCCTGGAGTGAGTGACTCTTGTCCCATTTGACATGCAGATGTGCAGCACTTCCATTAGGGTAGGTCTGAGACTGCTCTGTAGGCCAGGAGCAGGTCACCTCTCAGCAGCCTGTGTGATACACAGTACAGTGACAAGGATCTCAGTTTTTTCATGTAAGTCACATTTTGGAGGCCTTGGATTCTCTTGGTTTGAAACCTTTGTGGTCTCTCCAGTTGCTACAGGTGTCTGGTGAAATGCATACAGAAGGGAACATTGTACTCAATTAGTGGTCTGATAAGGGTCGAGTACAGTGGAGTTATAACCTCCTTAGTCTTGGATGCGATGCCCTTTATTTATTTGATGCACAATGTAGAAGGCTTTCCTTACCACTATGGACACATGTTGATCGGAGTTTAGATTGCTATCAACCTGTGTTCCCAAGTCTCGCACCAGTAGGTTTGAGCAAAGTGGGGTACTACCTATATTTATCCATTTTATTTATTTGACATTTGTTGACCAGGATAGCCCATCTGGGATAAAGCCCTTTTTCAATGGAGGCCTGGGGAGAAAAGCTACAACAGTACAAATATAACTGAGAGATGCATGCTACAATAAATGGATAATACAATAAGAATCGCAATATATGAGACAACACTAAAGAAAGCTGGACTTACATACAATACAGTTAAGCAGATAAACATGTTGAATGCACAGATATGTAGAAAAGTAGATAATAGAACTAAGCATATTGATCAGTTACAAACAGTAGACAACAGGAGGAGTGGATAGTAGTAGTAGGTTAAGAGATAGTATGGTGGGAGTCAGGAACAGAGAGGAGAAGTAGGAGAAGAGAGTCAGGTGCTTATTAGGTAGAAGAAGCAGGTTAATTGGAGAAAGAAAACAAAGAGTAAAAGAAGGTAATTAGAGTTGGGAAGGAAAGAGGAATAAAGAAGAGGAGGAGAGATGGAGAAACACCTGGACTCAGGTGGGATGGGTACAGTGACATATCCAGGTGTGGTTTAAGTATTCTTTGAGAGATCTCCTGAATTTGTAGTCCTGAGGTATGCTTCTCAGGGTCATGGGAAGCTTATTCCATTGAATGGCGGGTGAGTAGCTGTATATGTTCTGTCCTACATTTTTTTAGGCTTATGAATCTGTAACAAAAATTTATCACAGCTCCTTAGTGGTCGGGGAGGGGTATAAAGTGAGACTAGTGAGGAAATACTAGGGCAGAAAGAGGGTTTATTGATGATGGAGTGGATGATGAGTATTTGAGAAACTTTGAGTTAATTAGGAAACTCTAGCCAATTGAATGACCTGAGGGCATGACAGTGGTGAGATCTGGATGGCAGATTAGCAGCAAATCTGGCTACTTTATTATAGGTTGTTTCACGTTTAATGAGAAGAGAAGACTGAAGGTTTGTAATGATTCACGAGCTGTAGAGAAGGTTGGGAAGAAGGTAAGCATTAGCTAGTGAGATCCTGGAGTCAGGCGTTAGGAGCCTTTTGTTTCTATATAGGAGGCCAGGCTTTTGGTGGGTCTTCTTAACACAGAGATGTATGAGAAGGTCAAATTTCAGTTGGCCATCAATGATTACTCCAAGGAGCTTAGTCTGGTTGTCAGGGGTAATGTTAGTGTTATTAAGTGAAAAGATGGTAAAAGAGGATTTAATGTGGTAGAGGGGTTTTGAGAAGAATAATAGGAGTTTGTCTTTTTGGGGTTGAGTAATAGTTGTTTATTAGTAAGCCAAGTTTCTGTATGTTTGAATGATGTTTGCGTGAGGGTGAGTAGTTCTGTTGAATTTTCGGCTATGGATATAATACTAGTATAACCAGCATACCGTATGAGGGAAGACTGGGGACAGGATCTGAGTAGCTCTTTGGTGAAGATGTTAAAAAGGGGAGGCCCAAGAACAGAGCATTGTGGGATGCCAGTTTTGATGGGGAGAAAAAGAAAAAGAGCAGAGAGCCATTTGATGGATTCCTGCTTATCAGAAAGGCAGCTGTTAAACAAGGATAAAGTTGCTGAGGAAAGGTTGGGTTAGGATAATTTTGAGAAGAGGATAGGGTGGTAGACAGTATCAAAGGCTTTTGACAGATCTAAAAAAACAAAAAGCAGGCTCATGAACAAATGGAAGAAGTCTCACAAAATTAATCACTCAAAAATAATATTCATATAAATCCAAAGCCCAAAAGCCAGAAGACAGTTGAAAACCTGAGTGAGGTGGGCCATAAGTTGTTTGTGTATGCAGTGTTCAAGCATTTTTGAGAGGGGAGAAAGTATGGCAATAGGTCGAATGTTAGAAAGTTCTGTGGAATTTCCACCTTTGTGGATGGGCACAGTAAACAATTTTACTATATATATATAATTTACAATTATATCATAATTAGCAGGGGCTACTTCTTTGCCAAAGGGGATAATGAGGCATTTTTTTTGCATTTAGTTTTAGTCCATGACTTTGGCACCAATCATTTGTCTGCATCGGCCCCTTCTGTAATACGTTTACATCATTTAGAGACTCAATGATTGCACCCAGTTTGCAGACATCTGCAAACTTGGTAAGCCACAGACCATCTACATTTGCCTGGACCTCAGGGAATTAGATTCCAACTTTAGAGGGCCCAACACAGATCCTTGTGGTACCCCACTGGAAACTGGTCTACTGGTGGAGGTGGACTCCCCAACTTTGATAGTGTATGTTCTATCAGTGAGCCAGTTGACTACCCATCTACTGACTTATGGGTTAATCCTCAGCTGGGGGTGTTTTTCAATGATCCCTGAGTAGGGGATTGTGTCATAAGCCTTGGCTGAATCAAGATAGGTGGTATTTACTGCTTTGCCCTCATCCAGGACTTTGGTGACATTTTCAAAGACATCCACCAGGTTTAATAAGCAAGATCTACCCTTGACAAAACCAAACTGGATCAGGTCAAGAGTTTGAAGGTCGCCCGTGTCCTTGTTGATAATGTCCATGATGATTCTTTCCACAGCCTTGCAGATAAAACTGGGTAGACTTATGGGTCGATAGTTTCCTGGGTAGGTTGATGGACCCCCTTTGTGCATGGGGATTACTGTTGCTGTTTTCCATTCTGCCGGAACAAAGCCAGTGCTCAGGCTATGGTTAAAGAGAGTAGTTCCACTAGGTCTTGTTTTAAAATGTTTAGTAAGCAATCTGGGATGTTATCTGGTTCCACAGAGACTGCGTTTCTGGCCTTGGAGAGCACTTGTATGTCCTGTTCTTTGGATGTACTCAGTAGAGGACTGGTGTCAGGAATGCTTTGGGGCATGGCTGATGGCGACAGGGGGGATGAGTTATTGCCAAATCTGTCACCTAGCAGGTTGACAATTTCCTCAGGTTCAGTGTGAGTGGTATCATCGTGTCTATACTACTTTGTCGAAAGCTTAATTGAATGAATCGCTAATCATCGAACTCAAATCAGTGAAAGCTCAATTAAGTGAATGACCATTCTAGCCAAACATTTCCTAGGGGAAAAAAACAAGTAGGCCAGCTACCGACCAGAGCAAATACAACTAAATTTAAAACCCTGCACCCCCCCAATGTGGGGGGCTTCACTCCTACATCCCCTAACTATAGATACCAACTCCAAGATTGCACTGCAGTGGAGAAAAAGGGCAAATCCCCTGTGATGGCCAACCACATACTTTCACTGGGAAATTTTTCACTGAAACAATCGTTCACTTAATTGAGCTTTCACTGAAAAGGGTTTGAGGATTAGCGATTTGCTCAATTAACCATTTGACAAACTGATATAGACCTGTACCATCCAGTATAAGTTCAGCACACAGCTGGGCATTCCTTTCTAGGTTTTGGACGTAGCTAAAAATGCCTTATGGTTGTCTTTCGGAAGGAATGCTAATTTAGTCTTGTAACTAGCCTTAGAGGACTTGTTCAAGCTGTGGGTGGTATTCTTCCTCTGTTGAATAAGTTCCCTCGTGTTCTTAGATATCAGTTTCTTTCTTTTGTTATATACCTTATTTAAACTTACAGTTCACCAGGGTGCCATGTTTTTTCAGGAGGACCTGGCTTAGTTCTGTCTGGTACAGCTGAGTCAGTACATTTGTTTTAGTGGCTATATAGGACATTTGTTTACTCTTCTGCATAGAAGTCATTGTTGGCTGTGTTAATAGGGGTTTTGAATCTTTTTATACCATTGTTTAGTAGGCTACAGTCGGCTTTGGAGAAATTTTTCATTTTTTTTTGTTCCTCTGAGCGTGTCAGGTCTGATCTTTACTTCAAATGAGACTGATTTATGGTCTGACCTTATTAGGGAGGGGAACACACAGGGGAGTAGTGCAGTGACCCCCCCCCCATGATGGTGAGCACTAGGTCTACAACATTTGAGCCCCTTGTGGGGGGTACAGATTAAATGTTCCAGGGCATCTGAATTTAAAAAATCCAGGAACCTCAGAACAATCATGTTTGTGCTCATCTAAGTCACCCAGTTGATGAAGGATAGTTGAAATCTCCCATGGCCAAGGTGTTTGTCTGTATACTGAGTGACTCTAACAAGTCCAAGATTAGGTAGTGTGCTTCTTCTGGTTCATGGTGGTAGACCTGTAGCTAGCAATAATGCAGTAGGGTATTTTGGTTATAGTTATTTGGACCTGTAGTAGCTAATGAGATCATACTGTTTTATCATTCTCAAGGTGTATTCAAATTTAATGAAGGTTGATACACCTCCACCTTTGTTTCTTTCACTCTTATTTTGAGGTCTGAACATGTGAAAGGCATTATAGCCTTGTATTGCCAGGGTGCTCTTTGTGGCCTTGAACTAAGTCTCAGTGACTGAAAAGACATCAGCATCTTCCAAAGTGAGGAGTGCTTCCAGGGAGTGCAGTTGGGTCTACATCATATGAGCAAATAGGAAAAACTGTGAATGCTCACAATCTTGAAAGTACCGGACCTCGAACTTGCAGCCCCCCACACCCCCTGCTAAATATATATTCCAACTTTGAGATCGCACTACAGTAAGGAAAGGGCAAATATTCCATTCTTCACTGTACCGCAATCTCAAAAAAAGCACTTTGAGGTCCGGTACTTTCGAGATGATTAGCGTTCGCATTTTTTCCTATTCGCTCATATGATATAGACCCGTGCAGTTTACCATATAGGCTCCTAGCATTAAGCAGCACGGCCTTGAATTTGTCTCTAGTGGATTTCCTTATGTCAAAAGTTTTTTCGTTTTGACATTGCCTAAAAATGCACTATGGGGGAGGCAAGCATCTTTTCCAGTATCCAAAAGCCTTGAGGAGACAGGGGAAGGCCATCTCTGGCAAAGCAACATGTTCTGTTGGCCTTGTCTTCCCAGGCTGTCAGATCCTGGATCTCCCTGGAGTGATACCAGAAGCTAAGCCAATTATTGAAATCAATCATTTTTTGTCTGTATTGTGGCATCATTCTAGGTGAAGGTAGAACATTGCTTAGGGCAAGGGACATATCTGTCTTGGGCACATAATCTGAAAGTTTAGTCATGTCTCTCTTCATATAGTCCAGAAAGGTACATCTCAAGTCATTTATTGCAGCATGTATTATGACACAGTCATAAAGGTAATTGTTGCTGAGACGTGAGTGTATGCATGATTTGACAGATCCTGGCAACTGACAGGCAGTTGACCATGCTTTCTCCTTGTCCACCTGCTGAGGGGGACACATATGTGTCTCACTATGGAGTTGCCTATGACTAGGACATAGGACAGGTTTTGAGGTGTTTTGCCTTAGGGGCTTAATTGTTGAGACACTGATATGTGTGTTGTTGTGTAGTGGTGGATTCTATTTGTGTACCAGTATGTATAGGTTGTTTGCACTTGGGAGGTCTCTGGTCTTGTTGTAGGGTCTTAGTGAGAACCTCCACATATGCAGGTTTATGTGTCTTGATCTTATCTTGTGTGAGTGGATAGGTGTGTGCTGACAACCTGTTTGATGTCTTATTATCAGCGCACCTGGTTTTTATGTGTAGTCATTGTACTCCATATAGTGTGTAGCAGTCCATTGTTCCTCACTAAAACTCATTTTACTTTGGATGTCTTTTCACAATATTCTGATATGTGTAATTCTGTTTGGACCCAGTTGTCTCACCTTCCACCAGCAGTTTATTCCAGGTATCTGTTTCTTTAGGAGTGAAGTAGCATATTTCTACATTTCACTTAAATTCCCCTCCAGAGTTACTGGCAAGCATGATATCAATAGAAAGCCTTGCAGCACCCTATATAACCCTTCTCCCCATATAAGAGAAACCCATCAAAATGTATTGCAACTGATGTAAACTGATGAAAATTAAAAAAAAATACCATTCAACATAGAAAGCCTTGCAACAGCCTATATAATCCTTCTCCCCATATAAGAGAAACCCATCAAAAATGTATTGTAACTGATATAAACTGATGACAATTAAAAAAAAAATACCATTCAACATAAAAAGCCTTGCAGCAGCCTATATAACCTTTCTCCCCATATAAGAGAAACCCATCAAAAATGTATTGCAACTGATGTAAACTGATGAAAATTAAAAAAAAATACCATTCAACATAGAAAGCCTTGCAACAGCCTATATAATCCTTCTCCCCATATAAGAGAAACCCATCAAAAATGTATTGTAACTGATATAAACTGATGACAATTAAAAAAAAAATACCATTCAACATAAAAAGCCTTGCAGCAGCCTATATAACCTTTCTCCCCATATAAGAGAAACCCATCAAAAATGTATTGCAACTGATGTAAACTGATGACAATTAAAAAAAAAATACCATTCAACATAGAAAGCCTTGCAGCAGCCTATATAACCTTTCTCCCCATATAAGAGAAACCCATCAAAAATGTATTGCAACTGATATAAACTGATGAAAATTAAAAAAAAATACCATTCAACATAGAAAGCCTTGCAGCACCCTATATAACCCTTCTCCCCATATAAGAGAAACCCGTCAAAAATGTATTTCAACTGATGTAAACTGATGAAAATTAAAAAATATACCATTCAACATAGAAAGCCTTGCAGCAGCCTATATAACCCTTCTCCCCATATAAGAGAAACCCATCAAAAATGTATTGCAACTGATGTAAACTGATGAAAATTAAAAAAAAATACCATTCAACATAGAAAGCCTTGCAGCACCCTATATAACCCTTCTCCCCATATAAGAGAAACCCGTCAAAAATGTATTGCAACTGATGTAAACTGATGAAAATTAAAAAAAAATACCATTTAACATAGAAAGCCTTGCAGCAGCCTATATAACCTTTCTCCCCATATAAGAGAAACCCATCAAAAATGTATTGCAACTGATGTAAACTGATGAAAATTAAAAAAAAATACCATTCAACATAGAAAGCCTTGCAGCACCCTATATAACCCTTCTCCCCATATAAGAGAAACCCTTCAGAAATGTATTGCAACTGATGTAAACTGATGAAAATTAAAAAAAAAAATGACCATTCAACTGTAATATCGGTTATTCTGAAGTGTATTGAAACGTATGTAAACTGTAAATCTCTCTAATAATCATAAGTTGATCTCACTGTTTTTGTCGCTGTGTACAGGTAGTAGCTAAAAGGGATTTTATATCGATCTATTACCCTGTTAGCAAATGGTAAATAAATAAATAAAAAATCATTAGTGTAGCTTTGCTATTTTAATCTATTATGCCATTATCTGCCCCATACAAATGCTGTTTAGTTTCTTCATCAGCCTCCATAATTCTATAGTGTTAATTTCATAGATACAATCAATACAGTCACCTAAATTGCTCTGCACTGACCTTTTACTTGGATCTCAGAGCTGAATACCAACACATGAATCCCTTCTGTCTTTTCTGTAGTCACTCACTGACATTATACACATAAACATTTATTTTAACCAAAGTTTCATTCTTTTCCTGCAAGTTGCTGTGTTACTATCAGTCAACCTACTTCAGTGGTTTGAAGATAGTCACACAGAGTGTCTCTAAGTGTTTACTTTACCAACACTTTCTAGAGTACATCAGGTTAGTGCCCTGAAAAGGACGTCCTCCAAAATCAGTTTTTGCTTACCCTGCTGTTTGTAGATGTCATTGACTGGCATCCTGCATTTATAATTATTTTAATTGATTGATTAATTAATTTATTTATTCATTAAAGATGCTTACATTCCTTTCAAATGCACAGCAGATATATGCAAGGCATCCTGGAACTTCAATTTTTCATGTTATTCCCCTCCCACTCCCAATAATAAGTACCTTTCTACCATATGTTACTTATTTTGCTGTTATATCCCAAGCAATCATCTCTCCCCATCAATTTATTTCACACTTCCCCTACCATGCAACTTTCATCAGCAAGTCACAGTTGACAAGGTCACTCTTTCTGTGTATCTTAGATAGACAACATTTTTTGTCTCAGCCACAGAGTGATCCAGTCCACCTGACTGGATTTCCTCAGCCTTGTTAAATATAAAACTTAAACACACAGAAAAACATAAGCTTAGTGACTTTAATTAATCTTATATCCTGGATATGATAGATATGATTGGGAAGCAACACAGTTGATCTTGCGCTCTGTTATCAGATCTTGAAATATTGCAGATGCAATATCACATGCAGATGTTTTTGATACCTTTGTACATGGGAGCTTGCTTTGTCATAGGTGTTGTGCTTGGTTGTAAGGTTATAGGATTGTAGAAAAGTGGGGGGAGTTTTATGTTTTTAAATTGATGGAATAGCTATTTCACTGTTTGACAATTTGACTGAAATTTTACATTACTAAATGTGGTATAGCTATATGTAGTCCTGTAGTACAGAAACTGAAATACATAGAAGTGCATGAAGAATCTTTAGTTGGTGCTTGTGGTAACCTATAGGAATCATTGCTAATGTGGTTTCTGTATGTGTGGGGCAGTGATTCTCTGTGTATGGTATTTTCACTTTTCTACCCAGATGTGTGACTGTGGAATTAGTAGAGTTAAGTAATGGTAGTGATGTGGGATCTGCTCCTTCTGTAAAAAAAAAAATGTTGAGGTGATTTTGTTGCAATGAAGTTTTCTATAAAATATGTTTGTGCATCAGCAGTGACTTACTGTTTTTTTTCTTTTCTCCACTGATGTACAACCATGGTGTAAGTATATAAGTAAGAGGGGTTGAGGCATAGACCCACACATGAGGTGGTAAAGGGGGGCTTGCCTCTGCAAGGAAAGTATTTTTAAAAACTTTTCCTTTGGTGTTTCTCACTGTATCATGTTTCAGTTATTTTACATTTGATTACGTTTTCTTAAAAAAACATTGGATTTCAGACAGTTTCATTAAGAGGGTTTCTTTTTCAGTGAAATGGTCATTCTTTGAATTGTCATGCACCCATCCTATCATAGGTACATCTTTTACAGCATAAATCAGTCTTTTTTCAGAACAGATCTGCACACTTTTGCAAAATGATTAAACTGGTGGCATTTTACACGATCACCTTCTGACTAGACATTTATTATCTAGTTTATGCTGTTGAGCACATCTGTCATGCATTTTAAACTATAAATCATCTTTGTTCAACTGTCTTGTCTTTTCAAAGCTTTACTTTAGTGGTTCTGCAAGTTACTTCATGGGATGATCTTCTCTGCTGTTACTCAAAGGTGTGTGGTATGAACATTGACCTTAACTAGTCCTGTAATATTTCATAAAACTATGTATCTACTGCCTTTGCAAATGTTAAATATGGCCAGTATTAATCATTTGTTAATATGCCTTAAATAAATTCATTTCAAATGCAGTGTAAGTTCATATAATACTTAGTCACTCAATTAGTAACTTAGCTCAGTTACAAATAGTTCAAATAACTGCTTTGCCATCATTTCTTCAGATGTACCCAGCAGATATTATATTTGCTTTAGACATTACATTGCTTTGATAGTACATTTTCATTTTAAGACTGAAATAATCAAGTATGGAAATTAACTTAACTGCTATTGCCACTCTCTTGTCAAAAATACTGGCTTTTGAGATTCTATTTTGGAAGGCAATGGTACAGTAAACGTAAACTGAAGATGCTCTACTACTAGAGTTCAAGAAGAAAGGCATGCCGCTTGGCATCACTTTTGCAGTACAAATGCTTTCTTTCTTTAATAGTCTGTCTTTTAGACTTACCATTGGTGACTCTCTCTATCACTAGAGTGTTCACACCAATACATACATATAAAGAGAAACACATGCATATAGACACACACACATACTTATACACATACACACAACTTTAAATTTACAATAAGCCGAGGTGGTGCAACGGAAGCATTGTCGTCTCACAGCAAGAGGTTCTCCTGTTCGATTCTCGGCTGGAGTTCCTTCTGTGTGGAGTCTGCATGCCCTCCCTGTGGTCAAGTGGCATTCGAAAGACATGCATGAATGGGTGTGCCTTCGTTGAAGGTTGGGCATTGGGCTGGCACCTTGGCACCATAAAAAAAAATCTACTGCCAATCATTAGTGGACAGGAGGTCCGCTATGGCAACCCCTAACCGGGAAAAGCTGAAAGAAGAAGAACAAGTAGGGGTTATGGGAGGTATACAAATCTCTACTCTGTGTGGTTGACATTGTGAAAACATTTTTATCAATTATTTTTGATGTTTTTTTGAGCACCATTTTCAGATTTTTTTTTTAGATGAGATCTGCTTTGATGTCATGCAGTTGGATAATCAACAAAGAACCCAATTACTACACCTAGGAAAATGGGGTAAATTAAGTAGTGTTACAATTAGTGTTAATTCAAAACAGGACAAATACATTGATAGAGGAAGATAGGCAGAAACTAACATCATACCCAGAGAAGATAGGTTTGGTCAGAGAGTACCATATACTCCTCTTATAGATAAACAGGTAAGTACTAGGCTAGCTGCCCTTGCAAGCCATGTAAAGCCTAGCCAGTTTCCCTTTTTATGCTCAAATTAATCTATCTATTTTGGTTTGAGACTGGTCTTATCCATCCCATGGTCAGTAATTATACATTACCCCTAATGATAATAACTGCGATCATACCAAAGATAAGCTGAGGGGACCCAGGCATGAGATAAAGCATTTAGGAGCTGCATCTGTGTGTTAGTAGTAGAGAGGACAGTCCTGGGGTGTATTTTCTGTTTCCCATCTATAGATCCAAGCTGATTTTTTGCTCAGTGTTAGATATTTCTGGCTGGAAGACATACCACTCTTTACTCCCCACTAATCAGGTGGCATAAAGAGTTGATCTTTATGGGTGTTGTGGATGTGGTGGAAGTTCAATAGCCAGAGGAGTCAAAAACACGATTGAACTTGGAAAATACACACCCTTGTAAGCCATGGATTTTGATAAGGATGATGGGACTCCCTTCAGTTATTTTGTTTGTAAATTCCTTTAGGTATATCTGTCTGTCTGTTGCCACTCTTTCTAAGTCTGTCTGCAAATAGTATTCATGTACATGTCTGTCTATCTAGTTTTTTATGTTTATCAATCTGCCTAAAGGGTATGCAAAAGACAATGTCTACATATCTGTTTATCCATTTACCTCTCTCTGTCCCTGCCTATTTATCTACCTGTCAGTGAGATGTATTGTACCATGCAGATAATGTGGTTAAGTTGTTCACGTAGTCCTGCTTAGGCTAATTCTTTTGTAAATTATGTGCCAAAAATTTAGCAATATGACCTGCACCATGACTAACAGAAATTCATACTGTTTAGCTACATTTTCAGTAGTTTTACCATTGTAAAAGTATGACTAAACCATCTTAATTCCTTGTAAAGATTCCTTCTGATGGAACTACTTTAGTTTTGTGTCCTAACAGTAATCATGTTTCAGATTCACCAGAAAACAGAAACTTTTATTTTGACTACCATTTATTATGCAACTCCTAGCAACGAGTATTCCAATCAGAACCCTTGTTATAGATTATGAGCCTAACTGAGCAAGATGGCAACTCACAGTAAGGGTTTGAATCTTTCTACTTTCTACATCAAGAAAGTGAAACAACTCAAGACAGTAATAAAAAATAAAAACAAAATGCAGATAAATTCTATATTGTTGTATACAATCTAATAAGCAAGCTAGTTATTTCTAGTAAACTAGTAAGTTTGTGCTGCTGCTGTTAATGAGTTTGTCTATGACCCATGTGATTCTTTTCACATACTGTTTGGTTAAATATTCTTAAATTAGTCTGTCTGGATACTTTGGTAATACAACATCACAACAGTCACAAAATGGTTATTCAACATTATAGAATTTCCTTCGCTTAAAAATCATGACAGGCTTAAGTTGTGAGTGACTTTATGTGAACATGTTGATTTTGCAATGTTACAGGTTATGAGCTAGCTGGCATGCCAGTTCAGTTATAGTTGTATTACTCGGTCTCTTACTCATGACCTGTATATGCAAAGAATCACCCCTGTATGGTATAAGGCACTATCTGTCTGTATGTCAGTCTGTATGTCTGTCTCTCTCATTCACTCTCATACTTTCTTTGTCCTCAAACAAGTTAACATTATTCCTGGAAATTCATGAATAATTTAGTAACATTTCATGGTGTTGGAAAAAAGAATGAGGACTTATGCTCTTGAGCGGAAGATGAGGTCAAGTAGGGTATATGGAAGTTCAAATCCCAGGGTGCTGCTTATACCATTTGAAATTAGAACAATTAGATACATTATCTGGAAGACAACCAGAGAAGATAGTTTACTTAAAAGGCACCTCTATAACCTCATCAGCATTTTTTATTCAAGTGACACAACCAGAAAAGTGGCTTTCTGTGGTGTTATTCAGCAGATAATGAAGACAAATAAGCCTGTCTCTGATGGAGATACTCAGTGGAAGGGCATTGCCAGACATAAAAATAACAGTATCTTTTTAATCCATACTAAGCAGAGTGCATTATAAATTGATGATAAAAATAACTAAAATGCCATGATGAGGATATTATTTTGCCTGGCAGCCATTAAGTCTATTCAAAATCATATCCTCACCAACAAAGTATGGGCCTTTAAATTGTATTGGCTGTTCACACAGCATCTTTGCATTTGCTTAGCTGCAAGTGTACTCTGTCCTCTGTCAGCATTTAGCAATATGGTTGCATTGATGGAATAAGCATATCATTTTATTACCAAGGGTTTCCTGACCCTTCTCAGAGGACCCATCCACTACTGAACAATCACTTCAGCAGTGCCATGATAAAAGCAACAGAATGGCAATCATTCAGAAAAAAGGAGTCATTCCAAAGACATGCGTCTGGAGCATTTCTCCCCGGGCCTCTGCTGAAAATAGGCTCTGCCCTAGCCAGACTTTCCCAGTCAACAAATTTTAAATAACCAACTAAATAAGTAAATAAAATGTGTGTGTTTATTTTTTTTTTCTTTTATTAAATGAATGAAATGTTGGTTATGGTAAAAGAGCAATTTTATGAACCACTTTTGTGTTCTGAAATGGTCATGTTGCACACAGTTCTGGATACACTAGTAATGCATGTGCTAGTTTTTGGTATCTAAAAGACTCACTTCACTTAAAAAAAAACATCATTTGTTTAGAGCACTGAACAATACTGTATAAATGATTTCTAACATGGGTGGGGCTGAATGTTATCCAAAGATCTGTACTGTAGAGATTATTGTTAGTGGTATTATGTATAATGAGGTTGCTCCCATCTATTCCTCTGTAGCTGTAATTCACCTGCAGTCAGGATGCCCTCCATTTATAACTTACTTGTGGCCACAGGGATAACCTTATCATGAAGCTGCAAACAAAGCATACCATGACAGTCCAAGAGGATGGTATTTACCAAGTATCACTAAGGCAACACTTCCTGTAGCATGAAAGGTTCACATCTGTTTAAAAATTTTTGTAATACATTGGAGTTTGTTCTTCCTAGGCCTCTGCCAGAAAGGCTTTTTTTCTGACAAAACCCAGTTAGATAAATGCAATCAGCAAAAGCAAAATAAAAAAAAATAAAATAAAATAAACTAAGCTAAAATAAAATAAATCCCATTTTGTCTAAAAAGAATGGGTTTGCATACAGTGTCCCTGATTATTTCACTTACTTGTAATAAAGAACTTTTTCAATGGGTTTGATGCAGAATAAGCAGTGGTCTCCAGAGGAAGTGTCTGCCCTTTGCAGAATTACCACTGCATGGTACAATGCACAGCCTGTCTAAATGTTTATCTGTAAATACATGTATCTATTTATCTATATACCTATACACAATCTGTCTAAATATCTATCTATAAATCCATGGATCTATTTATCTATATATCTATCCATTCATACAGGACAAAACATGTTACCTTGGGCCGAAACCAGCAGAATTTGCTCTTATTACAACATATTTAAGACTTGAAAAGACAGAACACATTTATAGTACAAACTGTATTAGGTGAGGGTCATGGTGGAGTGTATATGTTCATTGTCAATTAACAGGACTATGCTTTACTGTGGAGCTAAACTGGCTATGCCCCATACCTAGCCAAAAAAACACTGAGGGGCTCCTGATGAAATTCCAAGAACTGTACTTGTGTTTTTCTATATATTAAGACTGTAAGTGAAAATGTTGAGGCTATCTACTAAGTCTGATGTTATGGCATCTCAGCATATCCCTCCTACCTCAAGGTATAAGTTCTCAAAGCTAATATAAAGGAAGCAGGACAGTTTGATCCCAGGTGATTCAACCCCAATGCATTTGTATACACTTCCATGTTTAAATTTACATTTATTGTCTATGGGAATAGCTAGTGGACTATTTGACCCCAATTATATATTAAAAGAAAAAAAATAAAGTTTTATTAAAGCATTTTATTGCTTAATATTTCAATCATGATTTTTTTCATAGGAATTGAATATATGATTTATCTTTTTTTTATATGTAAATGTTTATTTATTTATTTATTTGCAGTTTGTTTGCCAGGATAGTGGCCCATTTTCAATGGAGTCCTGGAGAGAAAAGCTCCAGAAAAATACAAGTACATAGTACACAGTGCAGATTATCTCATAAGAATACAACTTAAATATGATAAGAAAAGGTTAACAATGATATAATACATCAGTATAGTTCATTAAACAGCAATAAAAAACACTTTTTTTTTTTTACAAAAGTAGCCGCATAGGGTAATTGTTAAGTAGCTGGTCAAATAGTTCAATAGAGATTTTTTTTTACAAAAGTAGCAGCATAGGGTAGCTGTTAAGTAGTTGGTCAAATAGTTCAACAGAGCTGTGGAACTATAAGAGGCAGTGATGGCGTATTTAGTTCTAGGAGAGTAGGAAGTGGTATTAGAAGGATTAGGTAGGATGGGAACAGGAGCACTTCCATTGTGAAGTTGGTGTGAGTGCAGCAAGGTTTTAAATGAGGAGAGACTCCTGGTGATGTGGATAGGAGATGGTAGACAATTCCAGAGGTATGCAAGAGAGAAGGACATTAGGTAATTCCCAGCTGGACGTGTGGGTTTGTGCAATTTAATTCGTTTTTGGGAATTAGATCTTAGAAGTCATTCTGGTTCATGCATTTCAAAGGTAGTGGCTAGGGAGGGACAAAGAGAGGGGTTGTAAATAAGTTTGTGTGCTTGTATGAGTTGGGTATAAGTGAAGAGGTTAGGTAGCTCAAGGCAGTTTAGTTGTTGAAGAGAATTACAATGATGAGAAATGGCTCTGTGACCTGCTGCAAATTTTGATATTTTGTTGTAGCAAGAGGAGAGTTTTGTTTTGAGGGAGGATTGCAAGTTGGTGAGGATAGATGCACCATATAGGAGGTATGGGATGAGATAAATATTAGCTAGTATGAGCCTGGTGGAAGGAGAGATATAATGATTATGGTGGTATACAATACCAAGTTTTTTGTGTTTTTTTTTATATTTACTTGCAAATGTTTGTCGAATTTTAGTTGATCATCTATGAGTACTCCTAGTAGTTTAGTGTCAAAGACTATTTCTAGGGGAGTATTGTTTTTGCTGGTGATTATGAGTGTTTATCTAGGGAGGAGGTTTTGGAGGTGGTGAATAACATAAGTTTAGTTTTGGTTGCATTAAGAGCCAGATGGCTGTCTAGCATCCATTGCCCAGTAGAGAAGATGGCGCTTTGGGTAAGCTTATTTAGAGTGGGGGTAGAAGGGGAAGAACAGATTATGGTAGAATTGTCAGCATATTGGATGAGGCTGGAGTTTGAAATGGCTTGCTAGAAGTCGTTAATGAATATATTGAATAGTAAGGAGTCTAAAATGGAACCTTGGGGGGGGGGACCTGTGGGAGTATTAAGGAAGGGTGAAGTGGCTTTATTCCATTTGACTGCTTGTTGTCTGGTTGTGAGGTAGCTGGAAAGCCACTTGGTACAGGAAGGGGACATGTTTCGTTTGGAGAGTTTATTAAGAAGCAGGTTTTGGGAAATAGTGTCAAACGCCTTGAAGAGTTCGAGGAGAAGGGTGAACATGAAATGGCTGGAATCACGGGCTTTGTTAATTGTTTCAAGGCAGGAAATTTCTTTGACATATTATTTTTAGTCTGTTATGATGCATCTCTACTTTAGCCTAATGAATTGTGCTTTGCATTCCATAATTGTAGTGCAAGCTGATTATTAACTCCAGTAATTATGGCTTTATTTTTTTGTAAGGTAGGATGTTTTCATTCCATTACTTTGTTTATTTTTCCATTTATGCGTTACATTTTACATTTAACTTGTATTTCAATTTGTAGTGGCAGTTACGGTATTGAAAGTAGCTTATTTTTTTATTTACTTTTCTTTCTTTTTTTTTTTTTTTGTGAACTTTTCTTTATTTCTACATATTGGTCTGCCATTTTTACTTGGGCAATATTTGATTGTATATCTTCATACTGTTTTAGATCTGAATTTTGAATGTTTTAATGTTTTCATTATGGGGTCAAAACGTCTGGGGTCAAACATCCGGGGTCATACGGTCTGGGGTCAAAACATTCCATAACTAGTATAAATAATTAGCAGGGATATGGGAGGGGCATACATCTCACATCAGGGAGTGAAGTATGAAGGGAAGGACTTTTTTACAAATTCTTTAGTGGTGTTACAGTGATTTTTGCCATTCATTGTACTTATTTGGAAACTGCAGATTATTTTTAAAAGCTGTGAGACTCAAAAGCATGGGTTTTAGAGGCAAAACTATGGGGGTCAGCAGTGATGTCTTATGCAAACCTAGGACAGAAGAGGCATTCAGAAAGATATGTCACTTCCGTCTGTAATAACATCAGATAAAAAAAGAATAATGTTACATTGGCTCTTTGGTGTATAGAGATGTATCCATAACTGACTCAGGCAATTCAGGTTTGATCAAGAACCTGGATCTTTGAGTATCTAACCAGAAGGAGATAGGAATGAATAAACTATGCCTGTTTTCTTCTCTCTTGGTTGGGTGCATGCTGAGTTTTGCATGCTTAGAGGCATGGATGGACACTAAAGTCCACAGTAAGGCATTCACATTTGAGAGATGTAGGTCTTCAAGGTCTTGAAGTGACATCACCACACAGATTGTCCCTTGCTAGTGTACATACCACACTGTTCTGACATATAAGTAGATTGTTGGAGGGTACAAAATATCCCAGTCTGCTGCATAAAAATGGCTTCGGGTATCCAATTTCTCTCACAGTCTGATGGTAATTCATACCTTTGCTCAGCCTATGAGCTTCATATGCAGGGACAGAAAAAGGCTGCCCCTGTTCAACATCTCCAGTGCATGAGAGGCAGAATAGGGCAAAATAATGTGGTAATCTGAGGATCTGATCACAATGGCTGATGGGATCCTTTCTCATCCTTCCTTCATTGTCACTAAGTCAGCCCATACCTATCCCACAGTTGGAAACATTACATGAATGCAAGATTGCATTTGAAGTCAACATTGCACTCTACTCGTATGCCACGTTTCCTGAGTAAATGCTGTAATGTAATTACCCTGCCTTATGAACTGCATCTCAAAATCAGACCTTCTGGTAGGGGCTCAACATGTTGTACTGCAACTGTTAGTCTTTGTATACAAATTACATGAAAATAAATAAGACACTCAGTCTGTTCCTCAGAAATACAAGAGCACTCATGAATTTTTTTTTTTTTTTTTTTTTTTTTTGTGCGTGCACAGAAGTTGAGCTCCAGGCTGTTACAGACAAGCAAGGTTTGGAATTCTTTTAATTCTTGCTGTTGGACTTGCTGACAGCTTTGTTCTACCATTTCTTCACCGAGCGATTTAGACAAAAAAGGTCTGCACTGCTTACAATAAAACTGGTTCTGATTACAGTAATTGCAAAGCTGGTTACCGATTCTAAGTAGCATGTTGATAAGTACCCAATTACCCTTCCTTAGCAGGTATCAACTACAAAGCATTTTTATCCCATGGAACTCAGTATTTCAAAAGAATGCCTCTAACTATGAAGTGTTTCAGTGTAGTAAAGTCCAAGAATTGAGTCATATGATTTGAATTGTGAGGCACTCAAAGTGACAGGCTGAAACACGAAAAACTTTTCCAGAGTTTCAGGTTCTGCTTTTATTTTAAAATGGTTCATTTTCTAACGTAAGCTATACTATGAGACACTAGTTTACAGCTTTGGATGCTTGAATACAATACCACATGCTGAAATGTTATACAAGATGTTAGTTCACTAAACCACGAAGACAAGTCTGGTACAGGACTCTGAGTTATGACACAGAGTGCTATTTTGTGGCACTGCACACTGGTTGACTACAAGAAATATTAATCTGATGGCTCTGTAGAGGAGAACTGGGTTAATTTCTCAGCCTAGCTCAGGAGAGAGAGAGAGAGAGAGAGAGAGAGAGAGATAGAGAAAAAATGCGCTGATGCTAACTCATCTCCCCTGAGAGAAAGGTTTGGCATCAGCAACTACATTACTGACACCTGTTGGTGGCCAGGTAACAGATGTATTGGCTGGCCAAGCAGCACTTCATGCTCGAGATGGAGTTTCTACATATATACTCATGGACCCTGAAGTGTTACCAGGTCTTCAGTGTCCATAACCACCATAGGATTAAAGGCTAGGGACAAAAATATTCTGCCCATTTGGCTGATGGCCCACTGTAGACTAGCTCTTGCCTTCAGGTGCTGTGGTGCAGGTAAGAAAGGGGAGAAAGTGTCAGTTGCTCGGGGGGAGGGTTTGGTGGTCAATGGAAATATAAGCTAGAAAAAACCCCAAAAAAGATTAGACTTATGGCATGGGAACTTAAACTGGTACCTTCCTCTCGGCCTTCTTTCTCTCTCATTTAACTACCTTAAATTCACTTATGACTAAACACAGACTGTAGCTCTCCAAGCACCCTGTAGAAATCACATTTCTGCCACTAAACATAAGCTATAAAAAACAGATTCTGGACTGTTTCTTTCTAAGCATGCTAGTTCTTCAGCTTCATTTGTTCATTCTTTGTCATATGATCTGACTAGCAGACACACACACACACGCACACACGTGCACACATGCATACTCATATGCACACAGATAGACACACACATTCACACAAACACACACAGGTACAGGTGTGTGTGTGTGTGTGTGTGTGTGTGTGTGTGTGTGTGTGTGTGTGTGTGCGCGCGCGTGCATGTTTGTGTGTTTGTCTGTGCTAATACACTCAGTCATTCAGTGCCAATCTCCCTGCATTTCAGAACGTGCCTGACTAACTCAATCACTTACTAACCCCTACAGCCAGTACAGAAAACTGCCTGTTCACCTATATTCTGCCTTTTGGGTTTGTTAGGAAACTGAAGTTACCAGCAAAACCTATTAAAAACTCATGCAGTTAAAGGGAGGGCATGCAGATTCAATGCATAAGGCATATAAATGGGAATGAATGCTCTGTGAGACAAAACAACAATTAATGTGTCTTTGTGCTGCTTTCTCATCTTAATGCTTTTATCCTTGAAATAATGTACACCCAAAATAATGTTATCTAAAACACATGCTTTCTCAATAGTTATTTAGCTTACATTTCTTTATTGGGATTATCCACCGAGTTAGGAATAACTAGCCCCTTTTCACTGGAGGCCTGGGGAGAAAAGCTCCACAATTAACATGACAAACAATAAAAATGTCAAAAATAAAACAGTACAGAATAGGTATACATAACCATAGCCTAACACTTAGTAGAAATAGAGTAAATAATATATACAAAAAGTGTGAAGACATGGTCAAATACAGAAATGGAAAAAAAAAACAAAAACAAAAGGTAGAAGTGAAAAAAATATAGCCGGTGTATAACTGGATTTGAAATGTATCAAAATAGCAAACAATTGCAAGAGTTAATGCTGAATTACTATAGATAGGATTTTCAGATAAGTAAGAAAAATAGTTCAGAATAACATTTGGAGTGAAAAAACATAAGCCAAACCAGATAGGGACAGCAAGTAGTGAATAAGGTAAATGTTAGTTAACAGCAGTAGTAGTAGTAATAGTAGATGTGACAATAAGGTAAATGTTAGTTAACAGCAGTAGTAATTCTGATAGTAGAAGTGACAATAAGGTAAATGGTAGTTAGCAGTAGTAATGGTGACAGTAGATGTGACAATAAGGTAAATGTGAGTTAACAGCAGTAATACTAACAGTAGCTGTGACAATCAGGTAAATGTTTGTTAGCAGTAGCCGTACTGATAGTAGATGTGACGATAAGGTAAATGTTAGTTAAAATGCAGGAGTAGTGATAGTAGATGTGACCATAAGGTAAATGTTAGCAGTAGTACTGATACTAGATGTAACAATAAGGTAAATGTTAGTTAATAGCAGTAGTATGGAAAGTAGATGTGACAAAAAGCTAAATGTTAGTTAACAGCAGTAGTAGTACTGACAGTAGGTGTGACTGTAAGGTAAATGTTAGTCAGCCATAGCACTGGTGATAGTAGATTTGACAATAAGGTAAATGTTAGTTAACAGCAGTAGTAGCACTGATAGTAGATATGACAATAAGGTAACTGTTAGTTAACAGCAGTAGCAGGCCTGATAGTAAATGTGACAATAAGGTAAATGTTAGTAAATAGCAGTAGTGTTCTAATAGTAGATTTCACAATAAGGTAAATGTTAGTTAACAGCAGTAGTAGTAGTGAAAGTAAATGTGACAACAGGTAAATGTTAGTTAAAAGCAGTAGTAGTACTGATAGTAGATGTGACAATAAGGTACATGTTAGTTAACAGCAGTAGTAGTACTGATAGTAGGTGTGACTGTAAGGTAAATGTTAGTCAGCCGTAGCACTGGTGATAGTAGATTTGACAATAAGGTAAATGTTAGTTAACAGCAGTAGTAGCACTGATAGTAGATATGACAATAAGGTAAATGTTAGTTAACAGCAGTAGCAGGCCTGATAGTAAATGTGACAATAAGGTAAATGTTAGTAAATAGCAGTAGTATTCTAATAGTAGATTTCACAATAAGGTAAATGTTAGTTAACAGCAGTAGTAGTAGTGAAAGTAAATGTGACAATAGGTAAATGTTAGTTAAAAGCAGTAGTAGTACTGATAGTAGACGTGACAATAAGGTACATGTTAGTTAACAGCAGTAGTAGTACTGATAGTAGACGTGACAATAAGGTACATGTTAGTTAACAGCAGTAGTAGTACTGATAGTAGGTGTGACTGTAAGGTAAATGTTAGTCAGCCGTAGTACTGGTGATAGTAGATTTGACAATAAGGTAAATGTTAGTTAACAGCAGTAGCAGGCCTGATAGTAAATGTGACAATAAGGTAAATGTTAGTAAATAGCAGTAGTGTTCTAATAGTAGATTTCACAATAAGGTAAATGTTAGTTAACAGCAGTAGTAGTAGTGAAAGTAAATGTGACAATAGGTAAATGTTAGTTAACAGCAGTAGTAGCACTGATAGTAGATATGACAATAAGGTAACTGTTAGTTAACAGCAGTAGCAGGCCTGATAGTAAATGTGACAATAAGGTAAATGTTAGTAAATAGCAGTAGTGTTCTAATAGTAGATTTCACAATAAGGTAAATGTTAGTTAACAGCAGTAGTAGTAGTGAAAGTAAATGTGACAATAGGTAAATGTTAGTTAAAAGCAGTAGTAGTACTGATAGTAGGTGTGACTGTAAGGTAAATGTTAGTCAGCCGTAGTACTGGTGATAGTAGATTTGACAATAAGGTAAATGTTAGTTAACAGCAGTAGTAGCACTGATAGTAGATATGACAATAAGGTAAATGTTAGTTAACAGCAGCAGATTACTGATACTAGACATGATGGTAATGTAAGTGTTAGTTTTCAGCAGTAGTACTGATAGTAGTTGTGACAATAAGGTAAATAGTGAGTTAACAGCAATAGTAATACTGATAGTAGATGTGACAATAAGGTAAATGTTAATTAACAGCAGTAATAGTACTGACAGTAGATGTAACAAAAAGGTAAACATTACTTAAAGCAGTAGTAGCACTGATAGTAGATGTGACAAAAAGGTAAACGTTAGTTAACAGCAGTAGTAGTAGTACTGATTGATGCAACAGCAAGGTAAATGTTAGTTAACAGCAGTAGTATTACTGATAGTAGATGTGACAATAAGGTAAATGTTAGTTAGCAGTACTACTGAGAAAAGATGTGACAATAAGGTAAATGCTATTTAACAGCAGCAGTAGTACTGGTAGTAGATGTGTCAATAAGGCAAATGTTAGTTAACAGCAGTAGTAGCACTGACAGTAGGTTTGACAATAAGGTAAAAGTTAGTTAGCAGCAGTAGTACTGATAGTAGATGTGACCATAAGGTAAATGTTAGATAAAAGCAGTGGCAGTACTGATAGTAGATGTGACAATAAGGTAAATGTTAGTTAACAGCAGTGGCAGCACTGATAGTAGATGTGACAATAAGGTAAATGTTAGTTAACATCAGTAGTAGTACAGACAGTAGATGCAACAATAAGGTAAATGTTAGTTAACAGCAGTAGTAATACTGAAAGTAGATATGGCAATAAGGTAAATGGTAGTTAACAGCAGTAGTAGTACTGATAGTAGATGTGCCACTAAGGTAAATGTTAGTTAACTGCAGAAGTAGCTTTGATAGTAGTTGTGACAATAAGGTAAATGTTAGTTAGCAGTATAAGTACTGATAGTAGATGTGACAGTAATGTAAATGTTAGTTTACAGCAGTGGCATACTGATAGATGTGACAAAAAGGTAAATGTTAGTTAACAGCAGTAGCAGTACTGATAGTAGATGTGACAGTAAGGTAAATGGTAGTTAGCAGTAGTAGTAGTGATAGTAGATGTGATAATAAGGTACATTTTAGTTAACAGCAGTAGTAGTGGTGATAGTAGCTGTGACAGCGAAATAAATGTTAGTTAAAAGTAGCAGTAGTACAGATAGTAGATGTGACAATAAGGTAATTATTAGTTAACAGCAGTATTATTGGTGATAGTAGATGTGACAATAAGGTAAATGTTAGTTAACAGCAGAAGTAGCACTGATAGTAGATGTGACAATAAGGTAAATGTTAGTTGACAGCAGAAGTAATGCTGATAGTAGATGTGACAATAAACTAAATGGTAGTAAGCAGCAATAGTAGTGATGACAGCAGATGTGACAGTAAGTAAATGTTAGTTAGCAGCAGTAGTACTGATAGTAGATGTGACAATGGGGTAAATGCGAGTTAGCAGCAGTAGTAGTACTGATAGTAGATGTGACAATAAGGTAAATGTTAGTTAGCAGTTGTACTAATAGTAGATGTGACAATAAGGTAAATGTTAGTTAACAGCAGTAGTAGTACTGATAGTAGATGTGACAATAAGGTAAATGTTAGTTAGCAGCAGGAGTACTGTTAGTAGATGTGACAATAAGTTAACTGTTAGTTAAAATCTGATACTGATAGTAGATATGACAATAAGGTAAATGTTAGTTAACAGCAGCAGTAGTACTTGTAGTAGATGTGACAATAAGGTAAATGTTAGTTAACAGCAGTGGTAGTAGTACTGACAGTAGATGTGACAATAAGGTACATCTTAGTGAGTAGCAGTAGTAGTACTGATAGATGTGACAATAAAGTAAACATTAAAGCAGTAGTAGTACTGACAGTATATCTGACAATAAAGGAAATGTTAGGTAACATCAGTAGTAGTACTGATAGTAGATATCACAATAAGGTAAACATTAGCTAAAGCTGTAGTAGTACTGATAGTAGATGTGACAATAAGGTAAATGTTAGTTAACAGCAATAGTAGTGCTGATAGTAGATGAGACATTAAGATAAAAACTAGTTAGCAGTAGTACTTATAGTAGATGTGACAATAAGGTAAATGTTAACAGCCATAGTAATACTGACAGTCGATGTGACAATAAGGTAAGTGGTAGTTAACTGCAGTAATAGTACTGATAGTAGATGTGGCAATAAGGTAAATGTTAGTTAGCAGTTGTACTGACAGTAGATGTGAAAATAACTTAAAAGTTAGTTAACAACAGTAGTACTGGTGACAGTAGATGTGACAGTAAGGTAAATGTTAGTTAGCAGCAGTAGTACTGATAGTAACTTTGACAATAAGGTAAGTTTTAGTTAGCAGTAGTAGTGGTGATAGTAGATGTGACAGCAAGGTAAATGTTAGTTAACAGCAGTAGTATTGTTGATAGTAGATTTGACAATAAGGTAAATGTTAATTAACAGCAGAAGTAGCATTGATAGTTGTTGTGAAAATAAGGTAAATGTTAGTTAACAGCAATGGCAGTACTGATAGTAGATGTGACAATAAGGTAAATGTTAGTTAACAGCAGTAGTATTACTGACAGTAGATGCGAGAATAAGGTAAAAGTTAGTTAGTAGCAGTAATACTGATAGTAGATGTGACAATAAGGTAAATGGTAGTTAACAGCAGTAGTAGTACTGATAGTAGATGTGATAATAAGATAAATGTTAGTTAACAGCAGTAGTAGTACTGATAGTAGATGTGACAGTAAGGTAAATGTTAGTTAACAGCAGTATTATTGGTGATAGTAGATGTGACAATAAGGTAAATGGTAGTTAACAGCAGTAGTAGTACTGATAGTAGATGTGACAGCAAGGTAAATGTTAGTTAACAGCAGTAGTAGTACTGATAGTAGATGTGACAGTAAGGTAAATGTTAGTTAACAGAAGTATTATTGGTGATAGTAGATGTGACAATAAGGTAAATGGTAGTTAACAGCAGTAGTAGTACTGATAGTAGATGTGACAATAAGGTAAATGTTAGTTAACAGAAGTGGTAGTGGTGATAGTTGATGTGACAGTAAAGTAAATGTTAGTTGACAGTAGCAGTAATACTCAGAGTAGATGTGACAATAAGGTAATTGTTAGTTAACAGCAGTAGTATTGTTGATAGTAGATTTGACAATAAGGTAAATGTTAGTTAACAGCAGAAGTAGCATTGATAGTAGTCGTGACAATAAGGTAAATGTTAGTTAACAGCAATGGCAGTACTGATAGTACATGTGACAATAAGGTAAATGTGAGTTAACAGCAGTAGTAGTACTGACAGTAGATGCGAGAATAAGGTAAAAGTTAGTTAGTAGCAGTAATACTGATAGTAGATGTGACAATAAGGTAAATGGTAGTTAACAGCAGTAGTAGTACTGATAGTAGATGTGATAATAAGGTAAATGTTAGTTAACAGCAGTAGTAGTACTGATAGTAGATGTGACAGTAAGGTAAAGGTTGGTTAACAGCAGTAGTAGTACTGATAGTAGATGTGACAATAAGGTAAGCTTTAGTTAAAAGCAGTAGTAGTGGTGATAGTAGATTTGACAGCAAAGTAAATGTTAGTTAACAGTAGCAGTAGTACTGATAGTAGATGTGACAATAAGGTAATTGTTAGTTAGCAGTAGTATTGGTAATATTTATTTTACATTTGTTGACTGGGCTAGTCTAACTGGATACATGTCCATTTTCAGTAGAGGCCCGGGGAGATAAGCTCCGTGCAAAAAAAAAAAAAAAATAGCAAAAAACATTTTTACAAACAATGTTGTTACGGGTTAATACAGAAATTATCATAGAGGTCTAAGTACCTCCCATTTTAAAATTCGGGTACAATACTAAAAATAGGTCTAATAATATACTATAGTCTGGGAGAAATAGGTCAGGGATAAGAGGAAATAAAACCTTTATATTTACAAAGAACATTAGAAGTTAGGCTGGAAAAAATCAAAGAGGACAGAAATACTTTACAGTGCCAAAGGCAGGTACAGTGGAAAAATTACAGAGAGGGCAGAAATACTTTGCAGTGCAGTAGGCAGGTACAGTCCAGATTACAGGTAGAATACAGAAAGTCAAAATAAAAGAGGCATAAGTGTGTCTTTTATATAAATAAAAGAGTTTTCACACTATGAGTAAGCTTAGGGGATGAAAAGAAGGGTAAGAAATAGGAAAAGGTAAAGTGGCAAGAAGGAAGGTAGAGCTAGTTATAGGGAAGTAGTGGGTAGGCAGTACCTGTTATGAGTAGAAAAAGTAGAAAAATGATCAGTCAGGTTTAGTACAGGGGCATAGCCAGTGTGTTCTTAGGAAAAGTTTCAGTCTGTTTTTGAAAAGAGACGTGGAGGAAACTGAGGAAAGTTCACTGGGGAGAAGGTTCCAGGATTTTCCAACAGTGTTGCTGAAAAGAGAGTCCCCAGCCTTGTTATTAGATTTATAGATGTTTACAAGAAGTTTGTGTGATGAGCGCAAGGATTTCAGATTCTTATAGGGAATGATGACGGTAGTTAGAGTAGGAGTACTGGAAGGTTGGTAAAGAGTCTTACAGGCAATGGTTAGTTGGTGGAATTTAAGCAGATTCTGAATTTCTAGCCATCCAAGCTGCTTAAGATTATAGCAGTGGTGGGTTCTGAATGGGTTGCCAGTAGCAAACCTAGCAATTATTGTAGGAGATTTCCAGTTTGGCGAGGTTATTTTTTAGATAAATTAGTAAATATGGGTGAGGCATAGAGGAGTGTAGAGATTAGATGGGTATAAGCAATAGTTTTTCTGACTGTTGATGAAAGGAACGGTTTGATTCTGTAGAGAGAGCCTAGCTTTTTATTAACGGTTTTTATAGTATTGTTGATATGGGTGTCAAAGTTAAGATTGTTGTCTATGGTGATACCAAGTAGTTTAGTAGTTGGGTCAGGTGATATGGGAGTACCATTTGTGGATATAACTGAGAAATCTATTGGGACGGTCTTACGAGTAGGATTGAAAAGGAGGAGTTTCGTTTTTTTGGGGTTCAACAGAAGGCAATGTTGTGTAAACTATTGTTCTACTGTATTAAATACTTCTTGGGTAAGGGAGTGAAGTTTAGAAGTGAATGTGGCTGTACATATAAGTGTATAATCATCGGCGTACTGAACACATGTAGCTTGGGGGGATTGCTAGATGAAGGTCATTGATAAATATGGAGAAAAGAAGAGGACCTAATATGGACCCTTGAGGGACACCAATGTTAATGGGCAGGTGGGTAGATAGAGTGTTGTGCCAAAGTACTGCCTGTTGTCTGTTATCTAAATGGGATTGGAACCATTTAATAGTGAGTATATCTAGTGAGAGGGATTTGAGGATATTTATAAGTATTTGGTGATTAACCATATCAAATGCTTTGGACAGATCGATAAATAGTGCTAAGGAAAGCATATTGGCATTTCGGTGTTTGTTAATACAGTCAGCAAAGGAAAGGAGGGCAGTAGTAGTGCTGTGGGATGGTCTGAAACCATGTTGACAGCTGGAAAGTAAGTTATTTTGGATTAGCTGGTCTAGCAGTTGCTTATGGATGCATTTTTCCATTAGTTTTGCCAAAGGTGAAAGTAGGGCTATGGGACGGTAGTTGGAGAAATCAGCAGATTTTCCACCTTTATGAAGGGGGATAATATGGGAGACTTTCCAGATGCTTGGGATGTGTCCTTCACTAATGGTTCTGTTAATCAGAATGGAAATGGGATAGGCGATGGATTTGGCTGATTTCTGTAGATATTCAGCTGGTAATTGATCTGCTGAAAGAGAGCAAGGTTTAAGTTTTTGGATAAGGGAAAGGATATATGTTGTAGGGACAGGTTGGAAGAGAAATGGAGGGGGTGGAGTTGTGTTAGAGATAGGTAAAGTGAAATTATTAGGTGACAGGTGACTGGCAAGTGTCTGAATGGCCTCAGAGAAAAAGGTATTAAAGGCATTGGCAGTAGACTTTGGGTTCTCCTTGTCTGTGCCTTGTGGGTTAGGTGTAATGGATTGACCTGGGTGTAGTTGTTGGTTAATACTTGCCCAGAATTTTTGTGGGTTATTATGTTTAGTTTGCTGGAACTGTAAGTAGTAGTTTCTTTTATCAGACAGTATAGCCTTCTTAGTCTCATTTCTCAGTTGTCTAAAGTTTTGATGGTCAGCAGAATTTTTAGTCATACGCCATTTGGCCCAGTATTTATTTCTGAGGTGGATTTTTTGTTTGGTTTCTTTTGACAGTCATGGGGCAGATTTAGTTTGAATTCTAATAGAGTGGTTCGGTGCATGGTTATCTAGGATGGTGAGGAATTTGGAATTAAAGTATTTGACAGCTTCCTCCAATGGGAGGTGTCTTAAGGGAGACCAATTACATGTTCTTAGTTCACTTTGGAAGAGATCAGGGTTAAAGTTTTTCTTGGATCTAATAGACTTGACAGTGGCTGGAATGGAGGCATTGGTTTTATGCCTGATAGTGTAGGTAAGTGAGTGGTCACTAATATCATCAGGGAGGGTTCCAGATTCATATATGTGGGGATGGTTATTTATAAGAATCCAATCCAAGGTACTTTCTTTCTTATTGGGCTTGTATATCCTGGTAGGGGAGGTAATGATTTGAGAGAAACCAAATAGGTTAATGAGGGTGGTAGGTTGGCTGCTGCAACAACAGTTCCAATCTGTGTTAAAATCACCTAGGATAATGGCTTCTTGGGGCAGGTTTAGTGATAGCCAGCAGAGGATATCTTCTATGGTGGCATTGTTATTGCCAGGAGGTAGATAGATACAGATAATATAGATGGATTTGAAAGTATTGAGTTGAAGTTTGGAAATAAGAATTTCAGCAGTAGAATCTACAGGTGGTTTAAGGTCATGTGTGGTGATCTGTAGACCTAATTTAAATAGGATAGCAATTCCCCCACCCTTCTTTGCTATATGGTCAGATCCATATATATTATATCCGGGTGGGGTGATTTCATTGTCTTTAGTTACAGGCTTTAACCAGGTTTCTGTTAAGCAGAGAATGTCAAAAGGGTAGACTTCTAAGAGAGCATGGAGTTGTGAGACTATTATTGATGCTACGTATGTTGAGGTGGGCTATGAAGAGAGAGTTTGTTGGCTGAGTAAGGGAATGTGTGTTGAATTGATTGGGATTGTGGAGTTGTGTGGTAGGAAGTGTCATTGAGCCAGGATTTGGGTGTATGTCTCCATCTTTTAATGAGAGGAGTTGTATAAGAGAGCCTAGAGTTGGGACTCTTCTGTATAGATGTGGTGATTTTCTGGGATTATGATTGTAGTACCTAATGTGGACTGTTCTATGAAATCTTAGTAATAATAATAGTAGATGTGACAATAAGTTAAATGTTAGTTAACAGCAGAAGGAGCACTGATAGTAGATGTGACAATAACGTAAATGTTAGTTAGCAGTATTACTACTGATAGTAGATGTGACAGTAAGGTAAATGTTACTTAACAGCAGTGGTAGTACTGATAGTAGATGTGACAATAAGGTAAATGTTAGTTAACAGCAGTAGTAATTCTGATAGTAGAAGTGACAATAAGGTAAATGGTAGTTAGCAGTTGTAGTGGTGACAGCAGATGTGACAGTAAGGTAAATGTTAGTTAGCAGCAGTAGTACTAACAGTAGTTGTGACAATCAGGTAAATGCTTGTAAGCAGTAGTAGGACTGATAGTAGATGTCACATCAAGGTAAACATTAGTTAAAGCAGTAGTAGTACCGATAGTTGACATGACAATAAGGTAAATGTTTGTGACAAAAAGGTAAATGTTAGTTAACAGCAATAGTAGTGGTGATAGTAAATGTGGCAGTAAGGTAAATTTTTGTTAGCAGCAGGAGTACTGATATTAGATGTGACAGTAAGGTAAATGTTTATAGCGGCAGTAGTACCAATAGTAGATATGACAAGAAGGTAAATGTTATTTAACAGCAGTTGTACTGACAGTAGATGTAACAAAAAGATAAGCATTACTTAAAGCAGTAGTAATACTGATAGTCGATGTGACAATAAAGTAAATGTTAGTTAACAGTAGTAGTACTGATAGTAGATGTGACAATATGGTAACTGTTAGCAGTTGTACTGATATTAGATTAACAGCGATAGTAATGGTGACAGTAGATGTGACAATAAGGTAAATGTTAGTTAACTGCAGTAGTAATACTGATAGTAGACGTGACAATAAGGTAAATGGTAGTTAACAAAAGTAGTAGTACTGATAGTAGATGTGACAATAAGGTAAATGTTTGTGACAATCAAGTAAATGTTAGTTAACAGCAATAGTAGTGTTGATAGTAGGTGTGACATTAAGGTAAATGTTAGTTAACAGCAGTAGTAGAACTGATAGTAGATGTGACAATAAAATAAATGTTAGTTAACAGCAGTAGTAGTAGTACTGATAGTAGATGTGACAATAAGGTAAATGTTAGTTAACAGCAGTAGTAGTAGTACTGATAGATGTGACTAAGTGTTAGTTAACAGCAGTAGTAATACTGAAAGTAGATGTGACAATAAGGTAAATGTTAGCAGCAGTAGTACTGATTAGATGTGACATGGAAATTGTGCTGAAGGAAAAGAAAGGTTGTAAGATTGACACAAAGTGGATGACATGTGAGCTCAGAGAGGTACAGCAGAGGAGTGAAATTAATAGGCCAAATGTATGTTACGTATATATATATATATATATATATATATATATATATATATTTATATCTATATATCTATATATCTATATATATATATATATATATATATATATATATATATATATATATATATATATATATATATGGGTTACCTTCATTTCCCCAACAGCTCATTTGACTGAAACTCATTTCCCCTAAAACTCATTTCCCTGTCAAGTAGTACTTGCAGTGCACTGTAAGGCAAGCAAATATGATATGTCCTTTTCCCCACTGTAATGTGACCATGGAGTTAGTATATATAGTTAGGGGGTTGGGGCACAGCCCCCCATACTGGGGTGTGTGGGTGGTGGGCATAGCTGGTTTTACCGAACAATATAAAACAAAAATCAGAGAATATAAAATCAAACTAGGTGGGGGGCTACCCCCACACATCCCCAGTGTGGGGGGCTGAGCCCCCAACCCCCTAACTATATATACTAACTCCAGGTTTGCATTACAGTGAGTAAAAGGATATATCCCATTTACTTGCCTTACAGTGCACTGCACATACTACCTGTCACATAAATGAGTTTTAGGGGAAATGAGTTTCAGTCAAATGAGCTGTCAGGGAAATGAAGGTAACCCATACATATATGTACATATAGATATATATATATATATATATATATATATATATATATATATAGAGAGAGAGAGAGAGAGCGAGAGAGAGAGAGTGCTATACAGCGATATATAGTGAGAGAGAAAGAGAAAGTGACAGGGACACATATATACAGAAATACATACGCTTGTTAAGACCCCAGTTCCTTGACACTTCATGACCTAGGTTAGGTCTTTCACAGTGTCTTGTCCAGTAACACACAAGCAGTATTATTTATAGGCCTTGTCTCCAGTTTTAGGAAGTCCCAATTATTTAATCATACACTATCATACCTGCAGCTGGATGTCACGTTACTACATTAACCACACATATGAAGTTCAGATTGATTTAATCACTAATCAGGGTGCTTCTTCTGCTACATAACCTCATATTTACTGCTCATTTATTTTCATTTATTTCCATACTATCCCTATCCTCTCTAGTCTGCTGACAGTTTGACTCAGATAACCATGTTTCTTCAGCCTTCTATCTGCAGCACACCTATTTGTCAAATTATTAGCAGCTTCTAATCTAAGTAATGTATTAAGTTGCATATTTCTCTCTCTTTTTTTCTCTCTCTCTCTCTCTCTCACTTGCATCGATGTACTTAATTATGGAGCTAACAGTTTCTGTTACTCTGTAGTGTTGTCATTTTGTGAGTACGGTGTTCTCATTTTATGGTATGCTACAGCATGTCTTAAACATGTATGTTCATGCCTTTGGCCTGGCTCCTAGTAGAAAACAAAAGTGACAGAAACAGACCACTTAAAATAAGATACTGGATTGTAAAAGCCCACTGAGGCCCATTAATGGCACGGGGCTCTGCTTCTTTTTCTGAGCCAGTGCATTGTGGCATGGAACTGTGGGTTATATCTTGTACCCAGCAAGTAATAGATATGAATCACCAGGATGACCCAGTCTAATTCTTTCTCTATGTACGTCACAGCATGATGGACTGTTATTCTCCCATTTTACAGTGTTATATTTGTCCTATGAATCATCAAATTCCCTTGCTGATTTCATTTTCACAACTGAATTAGGAAGATTACTTTCTATTTCTAATGTACTTATAGTGCAAAATATTTTCTTAAAATTTCCTCTTCCTAGATTATGCCATTTATTGTTATGAGTACTTGCTATAAAAGCAGTTAGCTGTTTTATGCATTGATAGATTCTCTCAGTTAGATGTTCATGCTTAGGCAATCATTTCAGATTCTTTTTAGAATAATGTTACACTTATTTATATAATCAATATATGCAAATCACTGTGCTTGCTAGACTGAAAACTGCCGTTTTCAAGTATAGCGTAAGATGATCTAATTCAGACGGAATTCTCAGTAAAGTACAATGGGGGCAGTAACAGAAAAAAGCAAGGATATTTATAGCATCCAGTAGTGACAATGCTACAGTAATAGAGAGGATTGCCAGATATTTTGTCTTTCATTACTGGTCTATGGCATGGAATATTGTTTCCATCCCAGAAAAGGTATCCTATTGCAATTAGCTCAGATGAAAGGCGCACAACTTCTTCCTGCACTAGCAATTGCAATGACTGCAGCACAAGTTATTACTGATGATGGAGTTTCTCCTAAAAGCACTGCCAATTAGTGACATGTACATGCCATGTAGGCAGGCAGGGCTACTATCTGTTTCTTCAGTACATGGACCCAGTCTGGTAACATCTCCAGTTCCTGTTACAAGTCACCTAAATACCAGCTCTGTGCTATCTTTAATACCTGTCAACATGCCTTCCAACTCAGCTTTGAAATGGAGGACTACACCATGATCAGTTATCCATGTTAACTGCTACTTGAGGCATTAGGTGCATTTTATTTTCCTGAATCCTTTTTGTTCCTACTGGTCAAGAGGGGAGCATCATCCATGCATTCATCTGGGTTTCTACTGGTCCTTAGCCTGACATCAGCTGTCTGCAGCCTGAGCAAGTAGATCTCTCATACTGCCAGCCTGCAGACAATGTACACTTCTGTTCACTTTGTTATTATAATTATAACAGTTCTACATCATCGTAGGTGGGGGATGGGGGTGGGGATAATGCATGGCCCTTCACACTAGTTTGCTGCAATATTCAGACTGTGTCTGGTATCTCTAAGTAAAATGAATTGCCTCCAGTAGGCAAGTGGATGTAGGCTCCTCACCCTCCCTGGCCTGATTCCTGGTCATCTGGTTCAGTGCCTTAACTTTATCTTTCTACACCACAAAGCCGGTTGCATTAAGTATACTTTTGAGCTAACACCTGTAAGAAACTGTTCTATTGTTTATGAAGATGTCAACACTTAAAATACTGTTTCATAATGCGGAACATTGAATAGTTGCTTACACCACATCACAATGATTTTAGAGCACATGATTCTGGACCATTAGTTCATGGCATAGAATAAAGTTCATGGACTTGGAGAGACTACAATGTCAAACATCTTCACTTCTGACCACTAATTCATCCATCACATCAACATTCTCATTTCTGTTCTGTAAACAGAAATATAATTACCTCTCATGTTTGAATTATACTGTTAACATTTATGTGAGTAGAAACACCTGAACAGCTGGAGCTTTATTTTGCTGTACAAGACAGTTCAGTGGTTCAGTTGTTGTTATATGGCTGCCTATACCAAAATAAAGCTGGTCATAAGAAGGCATTTGACTGAGTTACTGTAGAACAAGAAATGCTGAATGACCTAATACTAAAGGAGGCGATGGTGAGTGGTTTCTACTGTACTTCCCCAGCTAGAGCTCTGAAGTATTCTGTAGTACTGAAAAAAAAAAAAAAAAAAGAAACAGTACAGGCACCACGAACTCCAACAATGGAATTACTAAAGCTTGCAAATCTTTCATCCTGAAAAGCAGGAACAAAAAACAAAATGTTTTCATTGATGATTTTCCTCACAGGTGAGGAGATGCACCTTCTTGTTCCTCAAAGATGAATGTAGATTTTACATGTTTTAAGTAACTCTTAATGTTTTAATTTTGTTGAGTATTTTACTATTAATGTGGTCCAGCAACTTTAGGCATAGTGGTACTTTTTTTCTTTTCTTCTTCTGAATTGTCTTCTGGTTGTCCTTTATGTGTTACAAGTTGGCTGCATTGTTGCTCATTCTAGTGCGAAGCTGTCCTACTTTTACCAGTACTGTTGCTTAATTGTGTGAAAAACTGCACTAGCTCTTGGATTCAAAAGGTTTTCCAAATTCCCTCACTACAGAAGCCTTTACTCTGAAAGTTTCCGTAGTGTAGCATTCCAGGGGTGTGGCTAATGCTAATTAGCCATGCACTCTTCTGCAAGAACTGGCATGGATACCTGAATAACACAATAGAGTGAACTGTATTGGAAAAAATATACGCTTGTTTTGGTGGTGTACATCCATTCACTCCTATGCAATGGTTGTAGTCTATAACACGACTACAGATAGGTATCACAGAGCTGTCCAAGTATGTGTGTCTTTGTGTTTATATGCATGTGGATATGTATTTGCATGTTTGTAGAGGCATAAATTTGTGTGTGTGTGTGTGTGTGTGTGTGGGGGGGGGGGTCACCCTGTAGGAGGTAAGTATATCAGAGCTAAGCTATGTCTATGTGTTTGTATGTGCATGTCTCTCTCTATTTGTGTGTGTGTGTGCGTGTGTGTGTGTGTGATTGTTTTGGGAGGCATCTGTGCAATTGACATGTGTGAGCTGGTAGGGGGAACACTAGCATGCAGTGTTTGATTCAGAGACTCAGTAATTACTGGTCTTCTTTGGTGAAGTTTTGCCATGTCTTTGAATCAGAGATTATCATGGTTGTGCTAACTGGATGACCTGCATTAGCCAATCAGCACTGGCACTGGTGATCTCTCTGAATCACAGGGTAAGTTTGCAGTGTGAAATTTATTCTTATACAGAGCTTTACAATTTTTCATTGTGTGCCTAGCTGCTGTAGTTGTTTCTTCTTTTCCATTCTTCATGCCACTATTCCTAATTGTGACTGAGAAGGGTCCATGGACCAGTTCACTTACCAGGATGTCAGGTAAAATAAAATCCACTTCCACCCCTGCTGGCACATTTATACATTTGGAGTTTGGAAACTAGGTAGCATCTTCAGAATGTTCATTCCTTCCTCCAGTGGTACCCTACAGTGATACTTATAATGACTAAGGGAACATTCAGCCTGGTCACAGTTGAAAGTGCAGTACAAAGTCATATTCTGTGAAGGAAGTTATACTAAACAGAACTATAAAAAACACTGTATTCTCATTTCTGTGTCATATGTCTCATACAAAACACAGATGGTGGCCCCAAGAAGTGTGAGAGAGAAATATTTTGGCAGTTTGTAGTGATTCTCAGATTACTTTGTCTATTTTCATTTTATTTTACTGTTTGCTATGTTTGCATAGTATAAGCATGTATGCTAATGACATTCAGCCTTTTGGAGGGTTAACAGCCGTCTTTTCCAATACTTTACTTAATTTTCAGGAATGCTTTTCACGGGAGGAGGAGGTAACAACACATATCTTCCCAGCTGTATACTTCATTTTTCTGGGATGTGCGAGACTCATTCTCTGTTAGAAAACAGAGTCACTGAAGCACTCGTCTTTAAAGGGATGAACTGAATAGGAACAGAAGAGAGGTACAAGTTTGTAACTTTGTTATAAAACACAGTCACATTACTTTAGGAACAGAGTATATCTTTTCTTATAAGTTTAACCATCTCATCTGTTAAAAAGGCACATTCAGTGATGTCCTCCTATTAGCTCTATTAAACACAAATGGTTTATTCAATAGAGCAAACACAGAGTAACTTAAACTAGAAACCTGAGGATTCTTCAGAAAAGTAAGTGAAAGAAAAATCCAGATGAGGGCAGGGGCATGAAATGTAATTAGAACTTAAAGAAGAAAGAAAAGAGGTATTCCATTTCACATCTGACTGGTAATAACCGTATATCTCTGCAGATCATTAGTTGACTCCTGAACCCTTGGCTGTGAAGAAAATATATGGCGACAAGGTCACTAGCAGTGTAATTCAAACAGATGAGACAAATGCACTTGTCATTTCAGAAGCAGAAGACAAGGGCATAGTGTCATTCGATCAGTGACCAGGAGTGGACAGTATTGCTGCTGTAACCAGCCCACCCATGCAGACGATAGTCAAGCTGAAAACCTGAACTGGGGTCATGATCCCAGATGTTTTGACAAAGACACATTATAGCTGCAAATTGTAACATCTGAGTTCTTTGGCTATGCAGAGTATTAGTACAACATGCATACAAGCGCGAGAACAAACACACACACACACACACACACACACACACACACACACACACACACACACACATGCACCCACAAAGCATGTTGCATGAAGGATTAAAGAAGGGCAGTGTGAGGTTATCAAACAAAGACGTGTTTTCTTTTGTCAAGCAGCCAAAGGAACAAAGCTTTACCTCTCTTCCTCCCTCCAACTTCTACAAAAATACTTTCAAGTACTCAACATTTTCTATAGGAGCTGGGAGGGGTAAACATTATGCAGACTTTTTTTTTTAAATAATGCCTTAAATATGATTTCCAAGAATTGCATACTGAAGTAATTGTATCTGCATTTCACTTATTAAGTGTAATGGTTACAGACCTTCCAATATTCATTACTACTATATTATTGGAAAAGAGTATTGAAATCTGCTGAGCACACATGAAGACAGCTAGCATTTGTAGAGAAAGCAATAACCAAGGGGCCCTCTTATGTTGATACACCTGTGTACCACAAATACACTAATGACAATGCTATGGGGAATTAAATGAGTAAGCAAAAAGGTGACAGGAGATTTGCAAATTCCCACATTGTTTACCCCTAAATTACTTTACTCCACCTAGGCAGGCTGTTGTACTGCCTCCAGCTAAACTGTTCATACCAAACCGTCAAGTCACAACTCATTCATTGTAGGCAGACTCCTCCTATAATCAGTTTGATCTACTTTTGCTACATGACCCTCACGCATTTTGAAATTCTGTCATATGAAACTTCACAACAGCTTTCAACTTTCACAGAAAACTGTCTTCTTGAATCACCTTATGTAGTCTTTCTTGCACCATAACGTAGTAAATGCATGAAGTTAGGCATCTTTTCTCAACTTTTATCTGCCCTCTCCAAGTCACATACATATACAGGAATACTTTCCAATCACCCTTCAGTTGAGTATTACATTCTGAACCTTTTAAAGGTCCTAATAACAAATGAACATTTTAAGCAGCTGTTGTCCAGTCTACATAGACAAGAAAACGTGCATCGAATTTGTCTTTTAGTAGTGGCCTCGGTGCCTGTTGTAGCTGACAGCATGAGAAAAGAATGTTGAGGCTTTGCATGTTCATTTTTCTCAGCAGGCAATCTCTAAGTAGGTTCAGTGGAGGCCAAGGCTTAGAAAGATAGCCAGACTGAGTGAGTGGAGAGGCCTTGGGGGCAAAACCGATCAAGGGTCCAGGACAGGGTCACTCCCAAGACTATGACTCATTATCCATACAGCCCAGCTATGGTGAGGGCAGTACATGCATGAGAGGGCACAGGGCTTTATCTAGTACAAGCAGGCTCTCTGTGAGCAGTAGTGACCACTCCTCAGGCTCACTCACCTCCTGTGAGAGATCTGTATCACCAGAGTTAATCTGATAACCCCTGACCTGTGAGATTACACTAGGCAAATCCCTGGCCAGGTGGGATGAGAAGGCGTAGGTATGTAGTAATGACCTGTCTGATCCAGATAAGCAAGATAAGCTGAACCAGGAGGTCAGAGATTTGGGCTAAAGGAGGGGGATTGCTGTAAGAGTTACAGCTCCAGAGAAAAACTCAATAAGGGGGAAGGTGGAAAGAGAGGTAGATTTTAGGAATGGGTCCCAAACAATGTATGGCTAAATGGGAGGGAAAAGGGTGGGCAGAGTATATAGAGATTAAGAAGCTAGGAAAAAGTCAACTACCTTTGACAAATTAAGGAGCAGATAGGTGACAGAGAATGAGAAATAGGGGTGGGGAGAGGCAGCAAGGAATGGAGTGGGAAGCACAATAAGCCCTGTAGATCTTCTTCTTTCGGCTTTTCCCAGTTAAGGGTCACCACAGCGGATCACCTGTCTGCTCATGATTGGCAGTGGAGTTTTGCGGTGTCAAGTTGACAACCCGGCACCCAACCTTCCACAACAGGCACACACACACACACACACACACACACACACACACACACACACACACACACACACACACACACACACACACACACACACACACGCACACACACACACACACTCACACCTAGTGCCAATTTAGAGTGTCCAATCCACCTACAGCATGTCTTTGGGATATGGGAGGAAACTGCAGCACCCGGGAGAAACCCACGCCACCACAGGGAGGACATGCAGATTCCGCACAGAAGGCACGCCAGCCAAGAATCAAACCAGGGAACCTCTTGCTGTGAGGCAACAATGCTAACTGCTGCACTACCGTGGCTGCCCACAATAAGTCCTGTAGATGATCTTCATAAAAGAATTTGCCATAGGTGGTGTACAGACCCTACAATGGTGTGGGGAAGAACTGGGATAAATAACAAGTTACTGGAAGTTTTGGAGGAAAACCATTTATAAGCATATGTGGTGGTTCTGTGAGTGGGTAAGGTAAAGTATAGTTGTTTGGGTAACTTACCATAACATCAGATGTTCAAATATATCATTGTTGCAGTATACAGTACATATGAGATGTGTCCTGTCAAGGATACTGGACATCCAGCCAGTCTACAAAGCTTCAGGGACTTTCCTTACACATTGTACATCTGCCCTAAGAATGAGAGGATGTGTCAATATAAGAGGGATATATAGATTTGCCAAAATCCAGAGCTTTATTACCCTAAAATGAGGGGCTGAAGTCTATTGTTCTAAGTCTTGTCTTGTTAGAAAGAAGGCAGAATGGGGACCCCCACCCCAGCAGAGGAAACAATTATTTATGAGGCTGGAGTTAAAATTCTTTGCCCTACAATTATGATCTATTTGAACATCTACTGTTATGGTAGATTACCTATACAACAGTACTATATTCTTCATTAAGATCACTGTTGTAATATCCACCCCATATGGGGCAATTGCCAAAGCTTAAGAAGAGAGGGTAGATGGAGTTTAACTAGAGTTCAGTAACAGCCTAAAGAAAAGCTTCACCAAACCAGCTTTGGCTATGGAGACTACTTCCAGGTTGTAAAGTTTGATGAATATGTGAATTGAGGACTGAATAGCTGTTTTCCAAATGGATCTAGAGTTTACACCCTCCCAGAAAGCAACAGATGTGGTGCCTTAATAGGAGAATGGGCTTTGACATTCTTAAGAGGATTTTTGTCATGACTAAAGTAACAGAACTGAATGGAAATGAAATGTCATCTGGAAACAGTTTGTTTAGAAACTGTCCCTTTTTCTTATCATCACAATATGCAAAGAACTGATTCATGTTTCTTAACTCTTTAGTATTGTCCAGGTAAAATCTCATTTCTCTTGTACATGTCCAGGCAATGAAGAATTCCTTTTCCCTTATTCTGTAGACTAGAGTAGAAAGCAGGAGTCTGGGGAACTGGACAGTTTGAGTAAGAGTAAACAAAGAGCATTTAATAACTGAGCTTTTGCACTGTCAGGGAAGGACTGTAACTATTTATTTATTGACATATGCTTACTTGGGAAGTTCAACTGGATCATTTTATCAGTTTCAGCAGAGGTCCGGGGAGACAATCTGCACAAATAAAATAAAAGAAAATACATATACATAGGTGAAAACTGACATCATATTACAATGTACTGTAAATACATAAATTAACACAAACATTAATACACATAAGGCATATAGAATAATACACAGATACCATCATTAAAACAAGATAAGATCTTATCCAAGCATGTTTTTTCAATATAGTACCAGTTGCAGCTGCTCTGGAGACAGCATCTACAACATTATAGCCACATTTGATCGTATGTTTAGCTACGTGAGAAGTGGAGCTTATTTTATTCATAACATCAGATTTCAGTCAGAATTATAGAGGCCAAGGTTTTCCCCATATTGGTCAAAGTTTACCTCACAGACATATGGTACATGGTTTGATTCTCACATTTGAAAGGGAAATTGGCTAGCCTTAAAATGACCCACAAGGGCAGCTAGCCTAGTACTTATCTATGAATGTACGAAAAGGAACTTGGACATGAGGCTTTGATAGTTATGGTTCTAAAAGCTGAGGTGACAGAGGTATATATATTTTTTGCCAAAGCTATCAAGGCCTCTGTTGTCCTTATCACTTGGGACTAGGTAAAAAAGAGGGAACTCTTGTAGTACCTTTATCCATATACAAAGAAATGACAGTAGAGTCAGAGGAATGATATGTAGAGGTACTTGCACAAATCAGGAACCCTATAAAACCTGTCAGGATTCTTAGGGCTGGAGAATGAGACTCTAGGGACATTAAAGAGCAAAATAGGTATCTTCTAGACCCACCATAATTGGTGATATAGCAATAGATTGAAGGGTATCCATATTCAACAGTTCATAATACATTTTTTGAGAGTCAGAAATTTCTTTACCCTCCCATTTGAAAAAAAAATCGTTGACTGAAAAAAGAAAACTTTGATTTTGGTAACTGTGTCATCAAAAGAAATGTCCTTATTAGGGAAATTTGATGACGAAGTTTCCTCTGTTCCAGATTCACATCCAGTGGGAGAGGGAATTTGAAAGGTGTAAACGAGTCCCTCGTTGTCAGCATCTTAAAATTCTGCTTCTTTTGAAGAAGTATAGACTCTTTCCCTTTTAGCCAGGGTAGAGCTGGAAGTTGAAATTGGAGGTAAGAAAAACTGAAAGAACTGAACAGCTTTAAACAGACCTTGATCAAAGTTAAACCAATTATTTTTATTATCTTTCTATAGGGGGTGGAGAGAGATATGTTTAATTGTCAGTCACTGTTTTAGGTGTGTCCAGACATATGATCTTCAGAACTGAAGCCATAGGCCTGACCACCACGACTGAGCTTTGGATGTTCTCCTTCACTAAAATCTGATGGGACTCTCTTGGCCTCAGGCAGTATAAATTTTGGTATCCTGCTGTTATACGTGATATTTAGGGTGTCTAGTCCTAGAAATCTCGCACCTGATAGTGCAGTGACAAACTGAAAACCCATGGTTGATCCTGAGACACAAGATGGAATATGTTATGTGATGTTCTATTCCCTTGTTCTATCGGAGGGGGGGGGGGGGTTATATGATATATTTAAAGAAAGCAAAACAATGCAAATACTTGAAAAGCAGTGCAATGCACTATAATCGAGCAGAATACAGTAGCTTTATGATATACAGGTTGTAGTGAAAATTGTTGCACGATAGTGGAAAAATGTTACAACTTCTGTATAATATAGCAATATACAGTACAATATGATAGCATACAATACAGTAGTATTCAATATAGTTCAATATAGTGCAACCCAGTACAGTCCAATATAACATTATACAATGCATTATGGTATTATAAGGATGAAATGAGCAACAAGTACTAATACTGCAGCACAATAAGAGAAAAGTACTCAAGGGTTTGTAGCATGAGAGTTCCTGGGCAGCAGACAGGAGTATTACAGTAAGATGAGGAATGCAGTAGCAATTATTACTACACAAACAGGCAGCACATGCATTCTGAGACATGGGGCACAAGCCCCCCCCCCCCCACGATATTATATCGATCAACTCCACAGTTGCAGCAATTCAAAGAAAGAAAGAAGAAATCTCCCAAATAAAGGACATCACTGTCTGAGCACACTTAGAAATTGTACCAACAGTTATTTTTCTATGGAAAACAGTGATCATAATTGTGTTCCTTTGTGTCTTGTGCTTTGTGCAACTGATACAGACTTTCAACTCGGCTACATCTAGTTATACTGTTTAGATATTATCAATATGAAACAGACCAACAAATGTTACTATGTAGAAGCCATGCTGTATATTTAGGCAATTTAGGCAACAGTACAATCTAAGACCAAGAAAAATAAATGACAGGATGTTAGTGCAGATCTAAATCTTGACTGGGTTATATAATTTTCAACCCTGAATGGGATTGCAGTCCACTTTACAGAAATTCCCAAATTCACTGCTATTAGTCTTATTACCATGTTTATGAAAAAATATGGTGGCCTTCTAGTATAAAACAGGGAATGAACACATGTATCTGGGAGGAAAACAGCAGGTATTAATACGCAAAACATACCTACATCATTTCTTAAACAAAATCTTCATGCTAGGAGCAGCTGCAGATAACTCAATCAGTCTTATATTATATGAGAGGGGATAAAGCCTGAGGAAGGTTATTTGGCTATATTTAAATGGTCTTTGTACTGATCAGTCTTTTTCATTCATATGCTCTTGTAATCCTATAATACTGTAATAATGCTCACATCATGAAATTCTTGCTGTTAGTACATTAACTCTGCCATGCAAAAAACAACACTAAAGAATCACATAGTATCCGTGAACAAGAAAGTTCCACTAACGACTAAAAAAAATTAAAGAACATCCAAAGTATTTTAAAAATACACATCTTAATGGTTTAGCGCTTTCATCCCTGAACAATAATGGAACTTCATTAGAACAATTAAAAAACAATGATTTCCTGATTAAATAATAAATGTTAGATCATGTGACCATCAGTACTGACCATAAAAGGATATAAAACATATAAGCAAATCTTCTATCACTAAAAATAAATAACTAGTTTCTGAAACACTTTACAAAACACACACAATAAGCCAGTAAGACAAATTGACTTGAAGTGCATGAATAATGGATCACGCATGAATAATTATTATATGTAAAATTAATAGCTTAGCAGATCTCATCTTTAATACCAGAAGTAAAAAAAGTTGGTTATTAAGACCCAGTGAAACTGAAGCATTCATTCTAAATTGCCAGCCAATTTCCCTGTATTCAACCGTGTTTTCCCAGGAACCCCTTTATTTATCATGTGAGATCTCTTCAAGTATTCCAAACTTGAATTTCATAAAGTTGGGAGAGTTCAAGGAATGTTTAAACAACGCATTATTGGAATTAGATTTTGAACTCTACTGTACATCCTGTCAAGTTTGTAAGTCTCACTTTGACTAAGGCTAGTTAATCTTCCCCTCGCCAAATGGTAATATATGATTAAGAATATACCTGATAACAGAATCCGTAGTTAGGACTGGGCAACTTTGCTGAAAAGTAAACATTTAACTATTATGAGCCTGAAAACAAAATAATAAATTAACATAATATCAATCTGATAATTTCAGTGCTGAGTGACTTGTTTTGGTGGAGACCAAGGTATCCTGGGCTGTCAATAGTCACAGAGCAATCACATGCATTAAAGTTACTCACTTTTAACTTTTCAGAAAATGTATATTGATACGCATCTTCTTTGTCTATCAACTTCCTAGGTTTTTAGCATCAATATTTAGAAATCGCCACTTACTGTGTGCCAGTGTATCTGATTAACTTTGGCTTTAACCAAAAAGCTAAAAGGTTGAAAGATACGCTTTTTACACTCACTGTAGCTTCAGACACATCAAATAAGTAAAAGAATGTAAATAACTACAGCAAATACCTTTGAGAAATGAAATAAAAAAGCAATTCCAGTATGTTCCCCCCTGTCAGTTCTACTTAAAATAGTACTGATAATCTTGTTCAAAGCTACAACAACCCTTTGACCTAGTCTAAAGTCATGCTATGAATCTCATACGATATTCTTCTGTGAGTAAATCTGACATCTGTTTGCACAGAACTTTTCCATGACCTTGGACAAAGGGCTAAGCAAAGCAAAGGGTCTAAAATTACTGTCTGAGTAATTAGTTCCACCCTTATGGAGACAAACAATTAAAGGCTCTTTCCACTAATCGAGAATGACTCCATCCAATGACTTGTTTATTATAATGTTAATTAGTTTATGAATAAGTTCTTTGGCTAGATGAAATAAATAAGAGGTGAGTGTCGTTAGCACAACACATCTTTCTTGTCATTTTCGATGATCAGCCTTCTGCTAAATGATTCAGTGTTGGCGATAGAACAGTTGCAATCCATAAATGAGCAACATTACACAATTTTAAATAGTGATAACTTCCAAGCTATACAAAAAGTCAGATAAACAAATAAATAAATTAATTAATTAAATAAAAATAGTTCATTTTCTTATCTACTTGATAAGATAGTATGCATTTTGAGTACAATAATCCTAAAAATACATGTTAATTACTATCAGATTCTAAAGAAAAGGTACCCCCTTCCACTAAGTTTTGGAATCAATCAGTACAGATCTCTGGAAACGTTTAAAGTAGGGATGCTTAATTTCTCCAGCAGTTTATCTGTTTCTGTGGTAGGTGCAGACGTATAAAACAGACTGTGTTCCTGATGGCTTGCAAACTTTCCATGTAATTATAACCACTAATCTTCCATAAAATGTCAATGTTATTTTAAAAGCAATCCACTTGTTCGAAGGGAACTGCATTTACCTGTAACAAGCTTATCTGGGGCACGGCAATTATAAAATATATAAACAAAAATATCTACATGCCTTAAAATATAAAAGTCTCATTAACATTTATGTGATGAAGAAGAGTGAAACCAACTTTTATTAAGCAGCTTTAAAGGCCAGAGAAAAGAAATGTTTCACACCCTAACATTGCTCTTGGGATGCACTTTAGCAGGTGAGTTTGTCCAATGCACAAAAACTGGAGAGCTGACAACCTTCACCTTGGTACTGGCATCAAACCAATTATCGGTTATGTGCCATCAGGAGTTCACTTAGAAAAGTCTGAAAAAAATATACAAATACTACAAATCTATGTTACCATTGTCCCCTTAAAAAAGAAAAAAAATATGTTGGTTTCCTTTTCAGAAATCTGGAAGAATTCTTTGGAAGAAACACTTATTCATTAATTTATTTTCTGGTTACCCATATAATCCAGTTCAAGGTTACAGGCAGGACGTAGTTTATCCAAGTATTCAACAACTGCAAGGTGAGGGTGGAGAGAGTATTACTGAAAGGTATCCCACCCCACTGATTATTGAATAGTAACCCACCCCACTGATTATTGAATGGTATGCCCCACTGATTATGAACGGGATCCTACCCAATGACTAGATGGAGTCTACAGCCAAACTCGAGTATAACCAATCTGTGTGCAACATTCCATTGTAGAGTATAACCAACCTGTGTATAGCATTCTATTGTAGAGTATAACCAATCTGTGTGTAACATTCCATTGTAGAGTATAACCAATCTGTGTGTAACATTCCATTGTAGAGTATAACCAATCTGTGTGTAGTATTCCATTATAGTGTATAGCCAGTCGGTGTGTAGTATTCCATTATGATCTAGACTGGAACTAGAATACTCGGTGAAAACCCATATGAACACAGGGAGGGGGTGCAGACTCCATGTAGCAGACACAACAAACAGCCAAACCAGGCAGTGTGAGAAAGCAGTACTTATCACAACATTTGAAAGAAATATTTGTACATTCATTCATTCAACTATACAGTTCACTGACTACCCTGTACCCACTCAATCTATTACAGAGACACAGGGGAGCTAGAGCCTCTCACTGAACTCCATGCACTCACCAGGTATAAGACAGGTAAACTAGTATTGGAGGGCCACCGGCCCATTGGAAGGCACACACACACACACACACACACACACACACACACACACACACACACACACACATATATATATATATATATATATATAGTCACTTGTGACATTCACACATACAGCTAGTGTGGACGATTACCAGTTCACCTACAGCATGCTCTGGGAGGTGGGAGGAGACTGTAGTACCTGGTGACTACCTTACAGACAAAAAAAGGGAGGGATGACATGCAGAATCAATGCAGAAGGCACCCCATTAGAGAAATAAACTGGAAAACCAAGCACTGTCAGCCATCTTAAGCACTGCATTACTTGCAAGCAAAACATTCTACCCTACACAGTTTTTTCATTTAACCATAGCTTTCCTGTAAGTTACTTATACAACTCCTCAATTAAAAATTTCACTCTTTTTTTGCAGAATTCAAGCAAACCTCCTGTAATGGCCAAAACATTAGTTTCATATTGATACCTAAGTCTGAAATTCAAGAATGTTACTGCAAAGAAACAATTGTATAACTAAAGCATAGAAGTCCTGAGAAGCCCCATTTAATGCTGGACGTGTGTAAAAGGTTTGGTTAAACTGTATGCCCCCTGCCATGGTCTACAAACTAAAAGGTACATCTGTGACTATCCATAAAACTCATGTTAGCTGAGAACAATACACTTCCTACTACACCAGTGGAAATAGGATTTAATCCACAGCAGTTCTGGTCTGAAGTTAAATACAGTATAATAAACAAGCAGAATCTTTAATATGACTTGTATCAATGCAAAGGCAGAGAATAAAATAATGGTGCACTCATGTATCAAGACTAACAAGCATTTCTGCACTGTGAATGCAAGAACAGAATGGCAGTATTATTACACAGGATAAGTGAGCCTTTAGTACACTTAATATAAATACATAAAATAAACAGTGAAAATATATAATGAGCAGAACACTTAAAACGCCGTAAATAAGGAATTTTAACAATTAAAACGTAAAAGCAGAGAAGGAAAAATGTGAATGAGCAGAAAATCAAAAAATGCTATATATGTTTATGCATATAAATATACAAATGTAGCTATATCTATATATAAAGACATCTAGACATATGCACACTATATATATATATATATATATATATATATATATATATATATATATATATATGTGTGTGTGTGTGCGTGAGTGTGTGTGTATAAGTATACGTATATATATATATATATATATATATATATATATATATATATATATATATACACATAGATAGGTAATAGATATTGATATTCATAGAGTACAGCTGTTAGGGGAATGGTATGGATGTATTTGTTTCTTATTCTATATTTCTTGATCATTTAATTTAAAATGGTTTTGGCAAGAAATGTCTAACTGCTTAACTGCTTTCAGTTTTCAATAATGTTAGAATTAATTCATTTTACAGTTACCAGATAAATCCAACTTAGTAGTGTGGGGGAAAAGGAGCTTGTTCTAGAATCAATTGGGAATAAGACAAATGAAATAGTCTGGAAGGTTATCTGACCACAACAGGATACACACACATGCACACAAACACACATGCACACACACACGCACTCACACGCACACATGCACACGCATACAGACCCACAGACATATGCAGAAACACACAGACACACATATAGTCAGTCATACCTCTAGAAATCTGGGTAAAGCCTAAAATAATGGGGGTGCAAAGGCCTACAAAGAGGAACAGATTTTAAATATAATTTTTATGAAGTTACAAAGTTTCTAGAATATTAGGTTTTATATTAGCATACATTATCTAAAGGATAAGAAGTCTAAACTCAAATGTTTGTTATTATTTAGTGACACCAATCCTCAGTAAGTTTCCAGAAAATCAAGAATTTTATGAGGGACAGACCAAAAATATGAGGCAAACATCTGGACGTTCTGCAAAAATCTGGACATTTGAGAAGTATGCTCACACACAAACCCATAGACTCAGTTACATGTGTGTGCGCGTGCGCACACACACAAATACACACAAACACACACAAACTTCATTTTTGAGAAACTAGGTTGCTTGATATGTGTATGACTACCTGAGTTTCTAAAGAGATATTGGATTGGTGAGTGTAATATGATGGACTAGTAATACAGTTTTACTAGCAGGCTATAGAAAGCTGTCTTGGTGTTAGCCATCCTAAAAGTAGGGAAATAACAGATGAAGTGCATATCAAGGGAAAACATGGTAAGTAACAACACCATAGCTACACAATGATAACTGCACACTCACTTTGGGGCAAGGTGATATTCAAATTGCAGTTGTTTGCTGGAGTGGGGTATTATCACTGTTTTGCTGGATCCATATGTGTTTGGATCAGATAAGGGGCTTAGGCAGCTTTTAACATCTTTATAATGCAATGGTCCCACTCACATTATTGTTTCTGTATGACTGAGAAAACAAGAAATGGCCTATCAAGCAAAAATAAAATAAATAAACTCAGAACATGGCTTTTGGCTTCAATAAGAGCCCTGCCATCCACCTCTGCTTTGATCTCTTTTGTTTGTCTCGTCAGATATTCCGAGATCCCTCTCAGTTACTAATACTAGGAAGTGTGGTGTGCCATGCTTATGGAGCGACAGCAAAGAAGGAAAGAGAAGTGCATCGGGGCAGATGCTGACGTGTTTTGTGCTATGATTCCCCAGGAGACAACAGCTTGTTCCTCCCATATTGAAATCAGCCCTGTCGCTTAAGGAATGACTGCAGCTAGCCCCTTCTACTCAGTTGTCACTAATTGACATAAGGAACATCTCAGGTCTTCCAACTATGTGACATCTGGAAATATGTGGCTGGGGGTTTCAAGTGTCTAAAGAGACTTCTGTTCTCTATTATCTTTCTTCTGAGTGTGTCAGCACCCCTCTACCTTGTAGTGATCCCTACTATTTCCACAACACTGACACTTCCAAGAAGCCACTGAGCAAGAGTAATCACCTTTACATATACCCAAAGTGGAACTTTTTAAGGAAATATGAAATTTTGGAGGATGAACTATATTGATATGGTACAAAGGACTGGATTGCACTGTTTTACCAAAATAAAAGCACATTCGTGTAGAATTTGAGTTGTTTCTGTTGTTTCATTTAATATTTATGGGTTTCAGATGCAGAATACTTAGAAAACATTTTTTTATCCTAAAATCTCAGAATATTTGACATTTTTCATGTTTTTTTTTTTTTTTTTGCAGGACATAAGTGCTCAAATAGGGACTGTCCACCATAAAGAGGGAGAGGTGGCCATCCTTTCCTTAGCAATATATGTTACAGTCCCCTCAGAGCTTTGGGACAGTTGTTTTCCTTCATAAAGCTAATGTTCACTTATGTAGTCAGGTAAGGAGTGCAGGTGATCGAGGTCATCAAAGCAAAACTGCAAAGGGCAAGTTAGCCCAGAATGAATGGGATCTTATGCAGACAAATGCCATTATGTTAAGAATGCAAAATGTAATATTCTTTATACAAAATAAATAAAGTGTAAAGTCATTTGCATACCAAAAGAAGCAATATCTGATTAAACAGGAGAACATTACCGCACTGTGACCAGCATCATTAACTAGTGCACCAGTATAACAGCTGCACTAACTGGGCAGCCAGAATAACAATAAGGGATACTATATTTAATATTTAATAATTTTCATTTGTTCACTTTGGAGGCTTATTAGGTGCAGCTTAAACATACTGCTGAGTCATAGAGTATGCAAGAGGGTATTGACAGAATTAGTGTTGAAAAAGTCATTCTCGGTGACTGACACCTGCACAGATCATGATAAGATGATACTACCTTATCAGTGTAAGGCCATATTTAGAGTCTGATATGTAGAGCTGTGGAAAAGCAGATGGCTCTCAGTTAACCATGAAAGTAAATGTACTGTCACATGAGTTCACTTTTGTAATAAGTGTTCATTTAGAACCTAGCATGCGATGGGCATGGAGCACATCAGAGAATTAAAAAAACATAGAGGGCGTGGGGAGGGTGGCTTTCCTCACAATCTATCAGAGTTCTACCCTCAAAAGTGATGGGTAGTTTGGGAAGGTACATCAGAGAATCTCTTCAGCAGTAGTAATATTTCTTTCACAATCTGATACCTAGATCTTTAAGAGAAAAGTATAAATTGACTCATCATTGAAATGGCTGCATTTCATAACCTAATAGGAGCTGGCAAAAGAAGCCGCTCTGGCTAAATCAGGGAACATCAGTGAGCTGCCACAGCATTTGAGGCTCTTGTTGGTGGCAGTGACAGTAGCATAGCATGCTGGAGGTCCTTGGTTTGAGTCCCAAATGAGAACTGGTATCATCCTTTCACTACTACGATTCATTCATTGACAAGGTAATATGACAGCACTGCATGCATCACTTTCAAGTTATTCCATTCCTAATGACAGACAGATATCGCCAGTGACTACCATGCATTAGAGGCTATGGATTCAACCCAAGCAGCATATGATTTAGGAAACACTCTGACTTGGTAGTGGATGCACACTACCACTGCTACATTAAAACCTACTGATTCAGCCAAAGGGTATATGATATAGGAAACCCTAACTTACTTGGGAATGGACACACACTACTGCCACTGAACCAGAGCCAAGTGATTCAATCCAGGTAGCATATAATATGAGAAACCCTAATCTGTCTGATAATGGGCAAATGGGCACATGGTACCACTGACTTCCATGCACCCCAGCCTACTGATTCAACCAAAGAACCATATGATATAGGAAACCTTTACTGGTTTGATAAAATATTTGCTTACGTGCAGGTCTCAGATTCCTACCCAAGTGAGGTATCAGGAAATCCAGACTGTTCTTTGGAAACAATGTCATTTGAGTGCAGCATACCTTTGGGGCTTGAGGGATAGAGGGAGAAAACAGAGATCTGCAGGAACATTACCTCCAAACTGTTTACCCCTAGACAAATTCCAAACTTGGAATAAAAACAGGATGAATTAGAGAGGTTGTAAGGACAGACAAGGAAAATGAAGCAAAAATAAATAACTAAATAATGAAATGCTCTCATTACAGTAGCTCAGATTCATACATATACTAGATTAATACTAGGCTAATTGCCTTTGCAGTCCATTTTTAAGCCTAACCAATTACCCCATGTGAGAATCAAATGCTGCACACTGTGTGTCTATAAGTCAAACACCTTAACCATTATGTCAACCTCCCACCCTCAGCAGGAAATATCTTTGCCTTACAGCTCCAGCGTTTAATTCCTACGTCCAGTCACTCATTTCATGGTGTCAGTATGTTTTTCTATGTCTATGTCAGTTCTCTTTGCATATAAACCAAAATAAGCATACTGTGGTTTGTTCACACCTCCCAAACACAGGCTGATTGATTGTCTACTCTAAATTATTCCGATATATCACATTTGCACCAATCAATGTGGCCTGATTTATGGCTGAAAAGGGTCTTTGACATAACAGCAGATGTACCGTAGTATCCAATAAATATGTTAAATTAAAAAAAATAAATAAAAGTTTTATAAATAAACATCAAGCAGGAGATACTGCAAAATGTTTGGGCAAAGAAGAAAAGGAGAAACCATTGTTAATACAGAGAATAGCTCATACAACTCCTGAATACTTATAAATTATCTAGCACTTACTGCATATAATTACTAAATGCAAACTATAGCCATTAGCCATGACATAACCTCCTTTTCTGACTTTTGAATGTGTGTTGTAAAACTACTCTGCAACCCCAAAGTAGATTAAGGGGGGTAAATAGGAAAGGAATGAATGACTGAATGTTGTATAACTAGTTATTTCTATTGGAGGATAGGGGGCTGGTGAATTCTAAAAGGAGATGGAGCCTCTGACTGGAAAGTGGCAATATGTGTCAAAGTACCATTTATGACTTCCTTAACTCAATAACAATTATGCCATTGACCCTGAGCAAGCCATTTGACCTTCATGTGGTTCGGCATAACATCACAAACAGTGATATAGTCTCAGTAGAGATACAGAGATCCTATTAACCAATGAATAGTATGACAAATGACTCTTTTTATCTGTACTTCTTTCTGTTGACCTGTTACTTTACAAACAGCTGGTGCTTCTGGAAAAGCCATACGAAATGTATTATTTAGACAATGATGGCCCTGTTTTTTCCACACATGTTTTATCACTGTATTTGTGTGTCATTAAATGTCAAGTGTGGTGGCCTGAATAAATGAGCTCTTTCTTACTCAGACATTAATAATCATTGCACATTATCTGCTGCTTGCAACAGAACTTTCACATGTCGTTGAAGATTCTGTACTGTCAAATACAGGATATGATGTCAGACTAAGCCATTGTAACATGAAAACTCTGAAGGACAAATATTCTGAATATGCTGCTTGATATCACAAGTTCACAATACTTGAGGGTTGGGGGGGGTCAGCTTCAGGCAGAAGGCCTAAGTGTGCTGCTGGATGACTAGACCTGACTAGCAGACCAGGTGGCACAGTTGTAGACTACTTACATGTGCAGAGGTGCAGACTACCTACATGTGCTGCTGGATGATTACACCTGACTAGCAGATCAGGTGGCACAGGTACAGAGGTACAGACTATGTACATGTGCTTCTGGAAGACTAGACCTAACTAGCAGATCAGCAGACTACCTATATATGCTGTTGTAAGTTTAAACATGACCAGTGAATCAAGAAGAGACTTGAATAAGCTAGTTCACTGTCAGAGGGACACAGTTGCTACCGCTGCTACTGGAAGCCTAGACATGAACAGCATGTTGAGCTGCAGTGGTGTTGTGAGTCATAACAGGCAGGAGATTTGAGCAATTAGCAGTGGGTCTGTGGGAAGGAATGGGTGTATCACTATTATGCTCATATCAAACACTAATAACCATTACATAACAAGAACATAAATCAAGGTTAAGCACTGTATGAGTGCCATGACACATTTACATCACTGTATGCTTATATTATAAACACTATAGCAAAAAGATACTGAAAGACAGGCCCTGCCTACTTGCAACATCTCTCCCTGGAGACGGGAAGCTGATCTGGTGGGTTAAGCTAATGTATTATCCAGGATGCATGGGAAAAAGGCAAGGGAGAAGCCAGTCAGAGGTAGGTGGGGCAACAATATTACATGCAGCAACATAGAAAAAAACAGGTGACATTTGGAGAATGCAAGTAGTTGTGGCACCTGTGCAACATGCAAATGTATACCACACAATAACGTGTATACAAGTGGGTTGCAAAGGACCAATACTGCATAGTTTCATAAATGAGAGTAAGCATGGCAAAGGAAAATGACAGAGACCACAATAAGACGGCAGTAAATGATGCTGATTCATAACTCATCTTAAGTCAGTCAGATGGTGCCAACAGTAGGCGCACCTCCCAACAATACATGTGGCCGAGCTATGAACTATCAAAGCAGTAACCAATCCACTGACAAAATACTTGTAGCAGCCTTGAATGAATAATCAAGTATGTGTCAATTCATTCACAGACATTTAATAAAAATAAACTTGTTTTACATACCAGGGTGCTAAATTGTTGGTACTGAAACTTAAAAAAAGAGCAAATGATCAGGGTAGTAATTACCATAGTCAGCTGGTTTGTTGTAAGTTAAAATGCACACTAAATAAAATTCTGTCCCAGCTGTTTCAAGACATGATGTTAACAAGACAGTAAAATTACATAAAAGTCCTTTGGTGAAAAGTTCATATCAAGTCTGAAGAATAACGTGAAGTTCTGAACAGGTATCTGAAAGTCAACTAGTGACCATCTGTTATTATTTAACTAAGTTTGTAGTTGTTAAACATCTGTAAACTGGCTGACATCATTTCGCTTGTTCATTCAAGGCTGCTGCAAGTCGGTGAAAGAATTATCAGTAAAAGGAAATGAGCGGGTAAAAGCAAGTAGAAATACAGAACAGACTTGGTAGTCAGAAAAAGATTATTTCCCATTTTATGGGGGAGTGACTACTCTGATGACCTCAAGTATCTTAAAATGCTTTCATCTGTCATCTGTTATGGGTTTAAATAAAGCAACAAAAGTTCCATAATAAATACACATGAAACACAGCCAGAAAGATCCTGGAAAAGCACTAGGACACTGCCGTTTGTACAGATGAGTATCTGCTACTGAGTCAAATAAATTAATGGCTTCTGTAAACTAGTTATTTCAGAAAATAACCAGTATCTTTGGTTATATCATACCATACCTAAAAACTGATAACTGTGAAACATATCTACACTTCTCAAAGTCTGCCTTGTTTTTTTCAGTACATTATTAAAGGTTTGTGCATCACTGTGCATATGTCACACTGCGTGCTGAAACATTACTGTATGTTCATTTAAAATTTGCAAGCCTCCTACGAAGCTATGATAAAAGAAATTCATAAATGTTGTTGACAAGTTTCTGTGTTTTGTCAGGCTCTTGTTACTTAGGTCCTATATGCATGAGATTTATGCTGTTTTGTTTCCACTTTTTGGGGGGTAAACACCCCTACTGTACATATGTTGTTACTAGGCTAATGACCACAAGGGCCCTTACTAGTCTAGCCATGCACCCCAAACTATTTGGGTACCAGCTATCATAGGTACCTATATGGGGGGGCATGTTAGTTGGGAGGTAACTATTTGTTGGGGGGCTAGTTAGGATGATACTTTTCTTATTGATGGCATTTGTCCATAAGGGATATGGGAGTCAGACCAGGGGTAAATTTATAATTTCCCATCCAATTGTCAAGGTTTCATTTGAATAGGGTTGGGGATAAAATCTGTTTTACATGGATGGGGAGCCTATTCTGTAGTTCTGGGATCCTTTGGGACACATTTCAGTCTCTCCAGCACATTCTGTTTATGTCACAAGTGAAGTTCAGATCCCTGGATCTAGTGTTTCTGGTACTGTTTGTTTTGTGCATGTGCAATAGATCCATCAGGGCTGGGACTGAGGAAGCCATGTAACCCAGGCAAGGATCCCCTCTCAGCTGCCTGTAGAAGACCAAATACAGAGAGAGAAAATTTTGGTGATCAGTGTAGGACAGGGTATGCATGCCCTGGATTCCCTGTTGCGAAACCTTTGTGGGCATTCCAACTGTTGCATGTGTCTGTTTAGATACATGCCACAGTGGTTACTGTATTCAATGATAGGCCTGATAATGCTCAAGTAGAGTGGTACTAAAACTTCCTTGGACCAGGATGCCATACCCTTACTTATAAGTTGTGACACATCGAATTATTTTCTTAATCTCTTAGCTACATGTTGGTCAAAGTCCAGATTGCTGTCTACATGTGTTCCAAGATCCCTTACAAGTGGGTCAACTCTTTGGGGTGTTTTATTGATGGACTAATTAACTTGGATTGATAGTTTCCCAAAGGGAATTATAATATATTTTTTGGCATTGAGTTTTAGGCTGTGACTTTAGCACCAGTCATTTGTCTGTGTCAAACCTTATTGCAAGATGTTAGTGGTTTGGGGGGAAATCTATAATAGCTCTCAGTTTGCAGTGATCTGTTAACTTGCTGAGTCAGAGGCCTTGAACTTTTGCCCTTTGCCTTTTGAGAAGTAGATACCAAGCAGCAGGCTGGGAATGGAGCTCTGGGGTACTCCCCTGGTGACCGGTTTCTTGGTGGAGGTAGTCTTACTGATCCTGACTTCTTGGGTCCTGTCTGTGAGCCAGCTGGCAATCGAGCGGGTTATGCAAGGATTAATGCCTAGCTCAGAGAGCTTATAACGAGTGCCTGAGCTGAGTATTGTATCGAATGCCTTGACCGGTCAAGATACGCAGTTTTACCCTCATCCATTGCCTTGGTGACCCTCTCAAAGAAGACTGCCAGGTAAAGTAGACATAACCTTCCTTTAACAAAACCAAATTGGGATGGGTCCAGTATCTATAGGTTGCCAGTGACCTTGTTTATCATTTTCCTAATAATTTGTTCCATTTCTTTGAATATTAGGCTTGCTAGACTGATACAACTGTAACTGCAGCTATTTAGGTCATTTGACAGTCTGCCCTTGTGCAGGGCAATGACTGTTGCAGTCCTCCATTCACTTGGACTATAGCTTGTTTCAAGGCTGTAGTTGATAGGTCATGTATTAGACTGTACAGGAGACAGGCATGGATGTTTTGGGGACCAATATAGGTGGTGCTCTTCGCTATAGTGAGTGCTGCCAGCACCTGGTCCTTGATAAAAGTTGTGATAGTATGTTGGAAGGGATTTCACCTGGTGGAATTGGGGGGCAGTGGGGGGATGCAGTTGGAGCTGTATTTATTAGCCAGTAGAGTTGTTATGTCATCCTGATCAGTGAAGGCAGTACCATTCACACCAGTTCTGCACACTGCTGTCTGCTATCTTTAAGGTTCCAGACATAGCTGAGAAAAGGTCTTGTGATTATCCTTAGCCTGCAAGACTACACAGGCATCATAGCTGACCTTGTTGGATTTAATTAGACCTCTTAGTTTCTTGTTTACTTGTATAGCATGGCACTTGTTTTTAAGGGAGTCGCTCCTCCTGCTTTTGGTCATGAGTTTTCTTCTTTTATTTTATACCTTGTTTAGGTGAGGATTCTACCAGTGGGGTTTGTTTTTAGTACTTCTTTTGGGTTTACTTCTGGTAGGTACTGCATCCTCTATGAAGCCATTCATATGTTTGTAGAGGGACTCTGTGAATTATTCTGCATAGTTAGCTGTGGTCTCGAGGTTAAAGGGAGCCTTGAATTTTGACAAACTGTCACTTAATAGGATGCAGTTTGCCTTAGAATAGTTCCTAACTGTTACTGGTTTAGATGGGTTTTCTGAGATGGTTTTGTACTTCAAAGGTGATGCCTTTGTGATCTGACCTCACTCATGAGGACATGACAGGGGGTGGGGGGGTCAGTGATCTCCCATTTTGATGAATACCTGGTCCAGTATGTTTGATCTTCTAAATGCACTAACTGATCCAGAATGTTTGTGTTAATAAAGTCCAGGAAGTGTTGTGCCTGTGAGGTGGATATAGTGTAAATTTCCCAGTCTATAGATGATTAGTTAAAGTCACCAATGAATAGGGTGCTTGGTTGGATGGTGAGCGCCTCTTGTAGGTTTAGGTAAGAGTCATGAGATTCTAGGGGCATAGATAGTTACCTGCAGAGAGCCATGACATGGTGAGGGACCTTATCTATGGTGACTTGCACATGGATGAGCTCCATTGTATCATCCTGTTTAACCAACCTGGAGGTATGTTTGTTGCTAATGTACATCAAGTCACCTCCACCTTTGGGCCCAGTCTCTGTTGTTGTTGGTGTAAATGTGTAAAAGTCTATGCAGCATTGCACTGCCAGAGTACTTTTATGGCTTTAAACCAAGTCTCAGTCCCACCACAGTAGTCTACATTGTCCAGCGTGAGGATGGCTTGAAAGGTATGGAGTTTTTATTTAGGTTTATAGCAGTAAACGCCTTATTGTTGCTTGGAGACTTTTTCACTGTGTTGGCAGTTTTGTCTTTTTGGACATGAGGAAATGCCTGAAAAAGACTCTAAGGGGTGGATAAAGTTTTAGTTAATATCTGAAATCCTAGGGGAGCAGGTGCAGCTCATCCTGGGTCAAGCAGAGTGGTGTGTTGACCATGTCCTCCCATGCTGACCGATATTGGGAGTGACACCAGAAACAAAGCTAATTATTAAAATTAACCATTTTATGTTCATACTGTGGTATTATGCTTGGTGAAGGCAGGATATGCCCACTGCAAGGCTCATACCTACCTGTGACATATATTCCAAGAGATGCATTATGTCTCTTCATGTAGTCCAATGAGGTATGTCTCAGGTCATTTACACCCACATGGACTATGATAGAATCATATTGGTAACCAGGGTGCAGTGACTTAAGTGTGTGCAAAAACTAACCATTAAATTCTCCTTGTCTAACCTGTTGACTGGGGCATCTGTGCGTCCCACAATGGAGTCTTCAACGACAAGAGTATTAGGTAAAGTATATGCTAGCCTGATCGGCTTTGCCTTTGGGTGACCATTGGGTGTAAGCGCATGTGAGATGTTTGGTGTTGCTTTTGGTGCGAGAGTTAGTGATTGTTGAGGAGGACTGTTGTCGTTAGGTAGCTTTGGAGGTCTTTCAGATTTGAGGTTTCTTTTAAGTGCCTCAGCATAAGACAATCTGTGTGTGTGGTGCGTGGTATAAAAGGGATGTAGTGTGGAAATTCCTTACAACATTGTTTGTGTGCAGCATTTTTGTCTCCAAGGAAGCTGTTTATTTACATTTCTAACATACCATGTTATTTTCTTTAATAATTAACTGGTTGTCTGAGAACATGAGACAATTGCTTCATTGCCTTAGATGGCCAAATCTGGCCACAGAGACATCTGGAAATTGTATATCCATTTTGTCAGTTCAGGCAATATGGTGGCCTGATTATTTATTTATTTATTTATTTATTGACATTTGATTACTGGGTAAGTCTAATTGGGTAGGATCCCATTTTCAGTGAATGCCTGGGCAGAAAATCTCCAAAGTATTAAAAAACATTTTAAGAATAACAATTGTATTAGAGTCCTTAAAAATAATACAAAAAAATACAGTTTAAATAATTATACCAAATTAGACATAATGTAAAAATGTTGGTTAAGAATAGATACAAGTTATATGATGATATAATACAGAAATGTTTGCCAATTTATGGAGAAATTAAAGGTAAGTTAGTATAATACAAACATGAATTGCAATATGAAGTGAGAGAAAAGCAGGCGTATGGAATATTTAGAGAGAAATCCAGAGAAAATAAATTGATAAAAGTAAGGAACTGAGTGAAAAAGGGTCAAATTAAAACAGAGAATAATCAGTTTATAGCCAATACAAAGCAATTAACAAATAGGCAAGGGATCTGGAACCATAGAGCGAGGGGGGAGAAGCACCCCCCCCACACACACACACACACACACACACACAAACTTTTACAGCTACCATCTTGTCTTGGGGAAAGACCTAAAAATTAATGGCACTAAGCAAAATAGATTACTGGGGGAGGGGGGGGTGCACTCTAGCCAGGGTCTTCTTTAAGGAAGACCCATATGTGCGTTGTACGCACACCAGTGCAGATGTGGATTTAAACACAGCATGCAGAAGTTAAACTAAAACTGCACCCAAGAGCTTTCCAGCCCCCAAGTGTTTTTGATGATCATCTGTGCTTGCTGCTAGAGTCATGCTTCCAGGTAAGGAGAGCTGAGAGTTTTTTTCATGTTTTCTTATTGCTCCTTGCCCAAGTCTTTTTATTTTCTCAAGTGTTTTGCTGATTGTTGTGTGTGTGTGTGTGTGTGTGTGTGTGTGTGTGTGTGTGTGTGTGTGTGTGTGTGTGTGTGTGTGTGTGTTTTAGGTATACCTGGTGGTTAGTGTTACTCAAGCTCAAACTCTGTACCTTCAATATAAGGAACAACAGCCTGAATTCTCTACCCATACCACCACTTGTGATTCAAGAGGTTGAGTCCATAGCTCTCAACTGTCCAGGTTTTCACCGAATATATGGCTCATACTTTTGGCCGGTTCCTATTAAAATGTGTGGTTTTCTGGCAAATCAGTGAGAAGTGAATTCACTAAATAATGATAGTCCTTTGTTTCAGTCTTCTTATCTTTCAGGAAACACAGGGTAACACAAAACACTTTATTTTAGCAACTTTCTAAGACTATACAAGCAATGTTTAAAACATGTCCATGGTTTTATAGGTTCATAGGTTCATATGTGTGTACTAGGCTAATGGCCCTGAAGCCTTTACAAGCCTAGCCCATAGACGTGCCCTGGCAATGTGCCACCCGACGTTAGTTCCCAGTGCCTCTATCAAGTAGAGACACCGGAGTGATCCCTGGGGTGAACTATTTCCCATCCACTGATCAAGATTTCTCTTGAAGAGGGCCAGTGAGGTACTCTGCTTGACATGTACGGGAAGTCTATTCCAGAGCATGGGCAGTCTCTGGATTATGAACCTGTCCCTCCAGCATGTTCTGTTGATTGTGGTAATGAGGTTGAGGTCTCTGGAGTGTGTGATGGGGAGGGATTGGGATTTCTTTAGATGTAGCATTTCTAACAGAACTCGGTCAGACATGGCTTTGTAAGTCAAGCAGAGATCATCTCTTACTGGATGATATGAGACAGAGAATAGCTGGAGTTTTTTTGAGTCTGTCCATGTAGGACATGTGTTTTAGGTCTGGAATCTTCTTCGTGATGTACTTTTGTGGCCTTTCCAGCTGTTGCATGTGTCTAGTGAGGTACATGCCAAATGGGTCATTATACTCGATGATTGGCCTAATGATGGAACAGTAGATGAGATGATGACCTCTTTCTTCCTAGATGCAAAACCATTGGTAATGACATGTGCCACATAGAAGGACTTTCTGACCACAGTGAAAATGTGGTGGTTAAAGGAGAGGTTGCTGTCAGCCTGTGTTCCCAGATCTCTTATAATGCCTTCATTGTTCAGCGGGCTCCCATCGATGTGGTAATTAGTGGGAATTGAGTTTTTCCTAAAGGGGATGATGACACATTTTTTTGGCATTAAGCTTAAGGCCATGGTTTTGGGCCTTTGCCCCCCCCCCCCCAATAAATTTTGGCTTTTTCCAGATTTCTTGTGCTGCGTAGTTGAGAGATTTTGTTGAGTGTCAAGTGGATTTTACAAGGAGCTGAGAGCTTTAGGGGAAGAGAAGTTTAGTGCTGTTTATGCCAAGTCTGTTTGCACTATTAGCAGCACAACAGGTAGCATACTTGCTTTTGAAGCAGAAGGCTGTGTGTTCTACTCCCACAGTATGCAGATGGATCGCTGATTGATACTATACTGTATTGTACTTTCAAGGGAGTGGATGCTGCAGTCCAGTGAATGTCCTCCTTTGGAGGAGTTAGGTAACTATGAACCTGTTATCAGTTTGCCATCCAATCCCTATTGCAATATTACTAGCTTATCATTTTTTTAAATGTAACATAGGCAATTTATTCCTCAAGGGCAACAGGCACTTTGTCGATGGAAAAATGAAATATAAACTTGTTTGTTAGCAGCAACCTCTTCATTAATTACAGATTCCCTTAATGTGGAATTATTTAGATGACTTTTACTTCTGCAGAGATTGTGCATATTTACTGAGATTGGTGGATTGTAATGACAGAAGTTTGAGTAGACTCTTACGATGGAAATGTTCTGAATTGGGTGGACTTGTCATTCATTGCTTACTGGAAAAATGTTCAAAACAATAAATTTAAAACACGCTCTAACAAGTGTGCTGTATTATACATGAAATATAATGTAATACGATCAGGAAGGTGAATCAAAGAACACATACTGTGCATGTATGCATGGCCCTAGAAATGAGTACAGAGCTTATGGTTTGAAAGAAGCCCAGAGGTAAGCTTAGTCCTCCACTGGCCAGATGCAAAATGAATGTGGGTTTTCATGCCATTTCAATGAATGTAAGTTTCAAGGGCAGAAAAGTTTACTGCTCATGCTAAGTCTGGCTTCCTTGCGTGACTGTATGGTTTTGCAAATGGCTCAGTGTCTGTGCGATTTTATTTCAATATCTGTAATCATTGTAGAAATAAATAAGAAAATAGTATGCATGCTGACAGGTTTGAGCAGTGTTTATGATAAATGAGGAGAAATAGCCAAGTAATGCCACACTGGAGTGGCTCGGGAGGGGGCTGCTGCTAGAGTGGTAGGGGGTTGCTGCAGGAGGGGCTGCTCTGGGGGGGGGGTCCCAATCTATTACCCTGCCTAGTGCCCCATTTAACCATGATCCAGCTCTGGTATTCTGCACTGTTATTTACTATAAATGATCAGACATTGGAATGAAACAACAAAGTGTCAGTTGTAAAAAAAAAAAAAAATAAGTACTTATTGACAAAGGAAAGAAAGCACTTATTTTTTACAAGTGACATTTCTTTGTTTCATTCCAATTTGTGACAGTTTATGGTTTTCACTGTTATTTAATAATTAATAATTAATAACAGTCATATTGTTGAACATGTCAATGCAGTTCTGTGGATTGTGGACCACAACTGAAGTGGCAGCAGCCCACCCAGGTACATTCTGGGCCGTCATTTATGAAGTAGTAACAATAAAAATAATGACAATGGCGATGAAGAGTGTGATAAAATTAGCCTTAATACAGGCTCGAAACTGGAATAACTTTGCTGTTACTGTGTTTTCAGAAGTTAATTCAGTTTCTTCCTTACTTTAACTTATTTTTTCATTAATGCAAGTTCACCCCAGTTTTGTTAGATTTTAAAGTCATGCCAGAAACATTAATTTATTTAAAAGAACAATAAAAAAACTGTGATTTTTTTGTTCTGCTTATAAAAAAGTTATTAAAGCTTCTTGCCTGACTTTAAGCCTTCAGTTAAGTTGTTTATTATTATTGTTGTTTTTCAAGTTGCCCGGTTTTTGCTGCACTTTGTTTTTATTTAATTGAACAAATAAATGCAACAGGTCAAGCTTGAAAGTGGTAAGCAGCCTTTGCTCACAGTTCTTATTTAAACTTCAAAACCTCATAGCTCAAGGGATCAAGCCAAACACTTAATGGGTCAGGATAAACATCAAAGGTCCAGAATCAGGGACAGATTTTAAATATAACATTGCCCTTATATGCTTTGTTGCTAGACTAAAAGGTTTTGCATTAGCCTGCATTTTCTGAAGGATATGAAGTCTGAAACTCAAGTGTCTATCATTATTTAAGTTTTGCAATCCTCATAAATTTGCCAGAAAATCACACATATTATGAGGAACAGACCAAAAATATGACACACAATCAGGGGCAGTCAAACATATGCTCTGATCTCTCAACCTCTTAAGGCAAAAATCGGGGGAAAGTGTGAAAGGCTCAAAATCATGGGCACATTTTTAAGCTTTACTCTTGTCAGTAAACTAATGGATGAAGGTAAAACAGTTCACACCACATTACCTTGACCTGACCAAGCCTTTTGACACAACCCCCTATTCCATAGTACAAAAGATGAATAATCTAGGAACAAACACTTACATTACTAGCTGGATTGTCAACTTGCTCACAGGATGCAGGAGATCAAAATGGGGGCAGTTACCTCTAGAAAGAAACCAGTCACCAATGGTGTCCCCCAGGGCTCAGTGCTGTGACTTTTCTGTTTGGCATATACAGCTCAAAAGTAAAAGGAAATACCAAAGGGCCTTGACCAACTAAGTTTGAGATGACTGCAAGCTAGGAGCAGTTATTGAATCCCCAAATGACTTAACCATCATGCAGGAAGGTTTGTCCCAAACAATAACTGGTGCCAGAATCATGAACTGAAACTTTGTTGTTGTTGTATCTTTCGGCCTTTCCCGGTTAGGGGTCACCACAGCTGAACTCCGGTCCACTAATGATTGGCAGTAGATTTTTACGTACCGAGTTGCCAACTCTGACGCACAACCTTCAACGAAGGTACACCCATTCACACATTCACACATGTCTCCACACAGAAGACGCTTTATCATGAACTGAAACTAAACTCCAAACATGCATTATTGTATCCTTTGTGAAGTCATCTACTCTCCTTTGGGAAGTCATCTACTCTAGGGAACTGCCAAGCTGACAATACCCCCTGAGAACTGACTCAGTTGTTTGGCATTTAGTAACTTGTATGTACAGTGACCTAATTTTTGACCAACATATGCTCAGAGTCATAAAAAAGTCTTTCTATATTGCTCAGCTTAAAAACAAATTGATTGTGACTAGATCTAGAGATGTTATTGTCCCCCTTTACAAAGCTCTAATTAGGTCAATCTTTTTGTATAATGCTCACTGTGGCATGTATCTGTCCAGACCCATGCAACAATTGGAATACCCACAGAGATACCTTACTAAAAGGATAGAAGTCCTAAACAATAGGCCTTGCATGGGCCATCTCAAAGATGTCACTATACTCAGTATCCTACAAAGTGCTTAGAGATGACTTGTATCTGACATACCCTGAAAACAGGCTATGCCTAGGTTGGCTAACCAGGTAAACAAAAGTGAACAAATTCTACTCATGTTGTATTAGTGAGCCATACTTCATGTAAAACGTATCTGTACCCAGTGAAGTCTGGCTTCTTGATCTAATTGCATTATTGAAAGATCTATGTGCCATTGTGCATTCATAAACCAGTGTGCTGAAAAGTTATTATTTGTTAGGGGACATTTGCATATTTCTCACGATGACATAATAGGGGAATGTTTGTAAATGTCTTTGTACTATTTGCAGGAGTGTTAGGTGTGGACTTGTGGCAAGTTTTTATCCACCAAAGACACAGTCATTATTTTTGGAAGTGAAACCAACTTCCAAAGTGTAACCCTTTCTCTTGCAAATGCAGACCCCCAAACCTAAATGAGTGCATATTTCTGAACAGTATAACTTTATACTACTGAGAAACAAACTCCTGAAGTAACATACTTATGAAAAAAAAACATTTAGGGAATTAGGCATTATGAAAAAAAAACATTTAAACAAGATATTTAACCACAAATATGTTATTTTTACTTCTAGCATGTCTCACTGCACAAAATAAATATATTAGTTTTTAAAAGTATACAATTATAAGATATCTCACTGCACAAAATAAATATGTTACTTTTAAAAAGTGTACATCATGGGCACACCTGAAATATGCTTAGCTCTACCTTTTGGGTGCAACTCAAATGCTCACAGTAAGTTCTCATTTCTCAGCCATATACTTTTTCTACCCAGGCTAACAGAGGATGGGTCTGCTGTCATCATACTGGGGTACCATCTAGAGTTTTCCTAAGATTTCTCTATGGGTCATTGCAATGCTGAATACCTTCTGTAATGTTCCACCACAAGAGAGTAACGTGCCTGCTGATGTTATCCCCCCTCCTCAGACTGCCCTCTCACACTTAGGTCTTACTCATACCTACTATTCCAGTGACAGATGGATTTTGTGTCCTGGGGCCAAAGTGATGACCACTCTACAACTATTGCT
>NC_056747.1:1090135085-1090215085 GCF_019279795.1 Protopterus annectens | reverse complement strand
AAATGAAGAATGTTTGGGAAGGAAAAACAATTTGTCCAGCAAGATTGCTGAGGAGCAGAAATGGGAAATGGGTGAAAAATAGTCAACAACAGGAATAAGAGACAGAGGAATGGAAAATGATTTGGAGGGAGAAGAATTAAAGTGGAACCAGATCACTGAGCTACAACTGGGACTTACTACACAGGATAACATGCTATTCTATTGACAGAAAGGATGTGTAGAAGGCAAATGGCCAATATATACGAAGGGGCCACAGAAGGTATTTCTCCTCATGAAGACAGTGTTGAGCAATGAGGTGCCTTCAGCTCAAGGTTTGCCTGAGGCCTGTAGTATATAAAGCCAGCAACATCACCAAATAAGAATCAAATGCCTGAGTCACTACCCCAAACTGAGGATGAAGAAAGTCTTTGTACTCTGTCACATAGCCCAGGTTTTAAATGACACTCCGCAATTGTCACCCTACTTACTTGCTTATAAAATAAGCAAATAAACGAATTACACTAATGGTGACGTTTTTCAGGACAGCAAGTGTCCAGCAGCAAATGCTGTTATTGGATGTGTCCCTTTTATTCTTCTCCATTCCTGAAAACAGGGAGACCACAGGGCAAGGGAGAAGAACAGATCTATTAAGTCTCTAGACCCCAGCCCTTGCCTCAGCAAGGAGTGGGAAGGCCATTAAGCAAGTCCACATTTAGCATTTGCAAACATATTAATAATAGTGTGCTGGACCTTAAAAGTTAGATAAGAAAAAAGGGTGAGTCCCTGGGTAATGACACCCATTCTTGGACCCATCTCTAGCAAATACTATATTTTTAAATCTTACACATAAATACATGCAAAACAGCTAATTTGTTTCCTGTGATAAAGAAGGGAAAGTCTCCACACACCTTCCTTTATCCCCCATAGTTAATAGTATCATAGGTGTGTACTAGTTTAATGACCACTGGGGCCCTTTTAAGCTTTTTAATACAAAAGCATTCAAAGTTGCACATGCTAAATGGAAGTTAGGTGATTGTTACTGGCTCCCTTACCATAGATGGATAATATCCTGACAGCAAACCAGGTGTCCTGGGTTTGACTGACAGCTCAGGCTCTGCTGTCGTTGACAAATCAAGGATGGACCTGGCTTTCCTGAGGGAAGGAGGGCAGATCACTGTCATCCAATGGCACATTGCCTTGAATAAAGGCTAGTGACACAATAGGTGATCTTGGGCAAAGTGTTCAGCCACCATGCTGTGTATGTATTAATTTTCATCTCAGGTGAATGAGACACATACTTGCATTGAGGAAGGTATATTATTCCCCATTGTAATGCAGGTCATACATCTCCCACCTGGGGGGGGGTGTTAGACCCTACAATATATGCACTTTCTTTGCCAGATATCAGAGGGCAGAAAAAAACCTGTGGCATTCTGGATAATGGCTTCTTTGGATATCTTGTTTTCATATTCTGAGGATGCCTAGTGTAAAGAGACAAACAAGTTCAAGTCCGACTTTGGGTAGCTTGATTGTTGGTAATTGGGAGGAGGGCAAAAATCATATAGGAAAACAAAAAAGGAAGAAAGAAGTTAGGCAGCTTTGATAAAATAGCCTACAGCTGTACATGGGCACAATTTACCAATAGATAATCCTCTCAAGCCAAGAAAAGCAAATTTATCATTAAACACAACTTGTCCATGCATCTAGTTACTCATGAGCAAACAAATGACCAACTCAGTGAGTTCCAAGCCTTAATCTTAATATTGAAACACACTATGTCCAACATCACTTAAACACTTTAACAAATCTGTGAAAAATAACACAGTGTATATATAAAAATGCTATTATATTTTTAAAAATGTTGCTCAGCTTTCACATCTTGGCTACTGTTCTGTGAAATGATGTATCATCATTAAAACAAGCCTACCATTTCAAACCTAACTACTCAAAACGTTAGCATTAAAAGACAAATACTCAGGAATGCCCAGCAGCAGATTATTGGGGTACTATAGCCACGAGCCCAAAAGCACTGCAGCACCCTTTATTTGTTCTAATATTACATCTAAATGCCTGTCCGTGTCCTTGTTCCTGTGCATTTCCCTACTACACCTCCATGTATATCCCCTGTGTTCCCACTATAAATTTGTCCTATTATGCCTAAATGTATATTTAACATATTACCTCAAAGGTAAATTCCATTCTAGCGTTCCCTAAGTTCTTTCTATTTTCTTTCATTTTACTTGTCCCATAAATAATGATCATACTGGACCACTACAGTCCCTATCAAGAAATACAGTTCTTTTTTTGCTAACATGAAATTAAACTGCTTTATGTCATTAAAATTGTGCAATAGTTACTGAAATCTTACTGCAACTGCTAATTAACAAAAATTTACTATCAACTTTCTAACAACTATATATAATGCATATATTATTTTTTATCTGCAGAATGCATATTATTAATTCTTAAAAAGTTTCACTCAAGTCATTTCACTTTACCATTATTCTTTGCATTTATATTATGTTTATTTTTTTACATTATGCTTCTCATTTCTACATATCGTATGCTACTATAATGTGCATATTGTATGTATTTTCTTCTGGGGGCCTCACTGAAAAGGGACTTTTACCTCAGTCATACTATAACACCTAATAAATAGAAAAAATACATACATACATATATTCATACATAAATAAATAAATCATTTTAGGGGTTAATGCATTGGTTCTGCTTTGAAACACTGACTTTTTAAAAGTCAATGAGCCAAAAGGTTGAAAAAAATAATTTTGTTTTTTTTTTGCAGGAACTCAGAGATGGAAGAAATCTCCCAACACAAATGAAACATTACATGCTTAGAAACCATAACAGCAATGATTTCCTATGGTGTTCAGCATTAACTTTTATCTTTTTCTTTTTCCTGTTATAGACCCCCAAGCAATTTCATCTCAAGCAACGATATGGTCACTGATGCAGTTTGTCTTAAAAATACTTATTTGTCAGAACTTCTTTGGTTTTGCCCCTTCTGGGCTGCGGTATTTCAAATAATAACCTGCCTAATTGCACTGTCATAAAGGACACTGCAATCATGAAAATCACAGATGAGTTTTAGAATGTACAGAGTATGCTACTAGGATGTGGACCACATATTCTAAGGGTTTCTAATACCACATGTCAGGGATGCAATAAATGCATGGAGCATGCAGTCTATAAACCAGACAGCTTTTTCTGCTGGTCAGGCATACACTAATACCTGGCATGTTTTCAGAGGGCTAGGTAGAGTACAGTACTTTGTGTAATCTGCCTTAAAATGGCTCAGTTTTGCAAATGTTTTGATATAGACAAAGAATTGAATGCAGTACTAATCACATTTTGAAGCACATGTGCTTGGTCTGACTGCACTAGAAATGGATCTGGTGAACCCATTTTACCCTGTGCTACTATTCAAACATTTAGCATTGTGTCCTTAGGTCCAAACAAGATCCAATCAGATTTCTAGCCTCATTTCTAATACCTTGTACTCCACTGTTATAAAACTGGCATAGAAAAATATGTGTCAACAGAAAATAAGGAAAGGGAAATAAAAATACATTCAGTCTTAGCTCTATCTCTCTCTCTCTCTCTCTGATGAATGACATTTGTGCACAGCAGTATACAGTACAGGCATTTAGGGTCCTACTCAGAATTTGTTAGTTCATTACAATAAAAGTTGCTTAGTTACTTTGAAAGATTTTTAGCACATTCTAAGGAAAGGCTGTTTTTTCACATCTCTTTCAATGAAACTATTAAAGGAGGCAGCAAAAGCTCATATAAAACTGTATCAGTCAGAATGTTTAGTTGTTCCACCATGGAGTATAAAAGACAGTGGATGATAAAACTGCAATACACAGAGTTATTTGGACAACTCATGGTTCTGATTCCTGGGGCTTCCCCAGTTTCTGTACTCCCAAGCCAGTATGAATTGAAACCTTTCTACAGGAGAATAACTTTAACACAGTTGCCCACCTTACATATAAACCACAAAGCTGCAATGTCAAAGGCACCAGTTTCATGCCCCACAAGTGCTTACTGACAGAGACAAGCCACACTACATCTAAACAGTAGTGCAATGTGAAATGTTGGCTCAGTAAACAGTATTTTTTTTTATATTTTTATTTTTTATTTTTTTAGTTTTAGTAGTTTGCCCTTGAATCGGTTAAATGAAGATATGTGCAGAAGCATAATCAGAACTAATAGTATCATTATAAGTATGAAGTATATCCATGAAGCAATGCCAGTAATCAGTGTTTGTATCAATATACATATTATCACACATCTGACTTTCTTCCAATTCATTTTATCTGCTTTAGAAAGCACAAAGTGGTATTCCCTTTTCTGACATTCCTTGGTACTTGTATTTAATAATTTAAGTAGCAGAGCAAAACCTGGCACTGGAGAGAGGAAACTGAATGCACAGGAAATGCATTTGTTAGAATGGGTAATCAGAAAGTGTTGCCTCAAGGCAAAGCCAGCTTCTTTAGTAATTTTTCAGTAAACTCCATATAAAAGAGCATTTAGTGAGATTTTCTGAACTTTGAATAGACTAACTTTTGCATTTATGTACACTAATAGCTTTATCTATAGGAATCCAGTCATATTTATTAATTTATATTTGTTTGCCAAAGGAAGCAAAGGGCAAAAAATGCTCACCTGGGAATATAACATTGATAAAAGGGTAAAATCATTACTTAACAACTCTCATAAGCAAATCATAACATAGATGCAAATGGCAACTGCAGTGTTGTAAGAATAATTGTAAAAGAATGACAAAAATCTTAACAATATTTCAAAAATCATAAAGGAGGACTGTAGCAGAAAGCAATGTATTCAACGTTCATAGGCTCATAAATGGTTATTAGGCTAGTGACCCAAGATCCATTTTAAGCCTAGCCAAGCTTACTACACATTAATCAAAATATCACTTATGTGCCAATATCCCAAGGAAATATATGGTGTTGATACAGGCTTGAACACATCAGGTGTTCACAGACTGCCCCTGTCCATTAAGGACGTAGGTGAAAAATCAGGGGTAGATTTGTTATTTGAGCTTTGCTTCATATAAATGGGAAGCCTAATCCAGAGAAGGGGTGAGACATACAGTGGATATAGAAAGTTTACAGACCCCTGTTAAAATGCCAGGTTTTTCTTATATAAAAAAAATGAGTCCACGATAAATAATTTCAAAACTTTTCCCACCTTTAATGTGACCTATAACCTGTAGAATTCAATTGAAAAACAAACAAATCTAGGAGGAAAATAAAAAAACGTACAATAAGATGGTTGCATAAATGTGCACACCCTTAAATAAATACTTTGTTGAAGCACCTTTTTATTTAATTATTGTGTGGAACTTCTGTGGTCTCTCAAGCTGATGTAAGTGCCTGGTCAGGTGCATACCAAAGGGTGCATTATACTCAGTGAGTGGTCTGATGAAAGCAGAGTACAGTGGAACAGTAACCTCCTTGGACCCGGATGACATGCCCTTACTTGTAAGTTGTGCAATGCAGAATGATTTTTCTCACCATAGTTGACACATGGTGATCAAAGGTCAGGCTATAGTTAACACTGTCCTCAGATCCCTGACCATACACACACACACACACACACACACACACACACACACACACACACACACACACACACACACACACATATATATATATATATATATATATATATATATATATATATATATATTTTGCATGTCAGTATGTATGTATATATATATATATATATATATATATATATATATATATATATATATATATATATATATATATTGTTCTTGGGCACCTGTTGACCCTGTTGACCGGCTGCTTGGCTGATCACAAACAGTGAAATAAATAGCTATTCACTAAATACATAATCGATTTTACAAAGGATAGGGGAGGATGGCATAATGGTTAAGGTGTTTATCTTACAAACAGAAGGTGCAGGGTTTGATTCTCACATGGAGTAATTGGCAAAGTTTAAAATGGCCCACAAGGGCAGTTAAACTAGTACTAATCTAAAAACCTATAACAGAATACACATATATATATATATATATATATATATATATATATATATATATATATATATATCTCAATAACAGGGTGCAATCCACCAAATGGCAACACTCCTCCTCCTCCTCTTTCATCCCTACAAATACAGGTGTTCCCCAGGGTTCAATACTGGGTCCCCTCCTTTTCAACATATTTGTCAACAACTTCTATCAAGCTCTAACACATAGTACTGTCATCCAATATGCTGATGACTCAACAATTATCTGCTCCTCAAAATCTCTCACTGAATTACAGTATCTGACCTAAGAAACATTCAACTCTACTGAAGGCTGAATGCCTAAGAATCACCTAGCTCTTTACCCCAATAAAACTAAACACCTATTATTTACCCCCTCAAAAACTAGCCCTATCAATAAATCTTTATTTACTGTCACTTCCCAAAACAACACTGTCATAGAAGTTGTCCCTAGTAGAAAATTGCTAGGAGTCATTATTGATGACAATTTAAATTTTGACCTTCATATCCACAGCAACATCAAGAAGACACATCAAAAGCTTGGTGCCCTATACAGGCACAACTACTTCCACAGTCTCTCTACTAAAAAGGCCCTAGCCTCTTCATTTCTTCTCCCTACTCTGCTGTAGAGTGTCCAAATCTTCACCAACCTACAATCCTCCCTAAAATGTAAGCTTGACTCCTGCTACAATAAAATCGCCAAATTTGCTACAAACTCAAAATACTCTACACACCACTGCTCCTCACTGCATCAACTCAATTGGCTAGAATCTCCCCACTGCCTTACTTACCTACAATTAACCACAGCCCACAAGTTAATCTTCCAACCAGAAAGTTGCCCTTCCCTGTCATCCATATTGACAATATACCATCCCACTCGCCACCTTATGTCAGAAAACAAAATATTGCTATCTACAGAGAAACCCAAACTCTCAGCTGGCAAAATGCTATATTCCTATGCCATCGCCAAGCTATGAAATGCTCTTCCTCCCTCTCAAAGAATTATCAGCAATCCTGTCTTCTTCAAAAAGTCCTTAAAAGAACATCTCCTCTCTCACTGGATATGCTCCTGTACCCCACCAAAACACCCAAACACCTGATCTCCCACTCTAGAGCCATATCACTATCAACCTTTTTTAGTACTCTTCAGCTCTAGTCTGTTACCTTCCTGTTTCTCTCTCCCACCTACTTCATACTTCTAGCTCATTCTTTTTTCTCTTGCTTTGTACCTGTATATCAGTACTCCTTTGCTTCTAACCGCACAGTACTATATACCTACATTCTTGCTCATAACCCACATACTTCTGCATCCTTTTTTCCTGCTCACAACTGACTTCTATTTACTTTGCCATATCTAATATCACAGCATCACACTAACCTTTTCTGGTATCACTTTCTTCCACATGATATTTGACCTCCCACATTACGTCCATCCAATGTATTACCGTTTCTCTCTAGCAGATTAAGACCTTTGTAGTTAATTTGCTTATAGTTAATGTGCATTATCTCTGTTACATATATGCTTTTTACACTTGGTTTGTAAACAAATTTTCTATGTATTAACATTGTTTCATTTGTATTTTATTGTCTCTTGTATGTAATATTGTGGTGCTTTGTAATATTGTGGAGCTTTTCTCCCCAGGCCTCCACTGAAAATGGGCTCTTCATAGGCCCAATGGACTTTCCCAGTCAACAAACGCAGTAAATAAATAATAAATAAATAAATATGTATGCATTATATATTTATACACACACAGGTGGTGGTGCTGCGGTAGCATTGTCGCCTCACAGTAAGACGCTGTCCGGTTCGATTCTCAGCTAGAGTGTCTTCTGCGTGGAGACATGCGTGAATGGGCGTACCTTCATTGAAGGTTGTGCGTTAGGGCTGGTAACTCGGCACGTAAAAATCAACTACCAATCATTAGCAGACCGGAGTTCCACTGTGGCGACCCCTAACCGGGAAAAGTCGAAAGACAAACAAGACATAGATATAGATATACATATGGACTCCCTACATAAGAAAAAGTATGTGTTTAGTCAACAGCTATTTATTCAACTGTTTATAATCAACCAAGCAGCTGGTTGACAGGTGTCCAAGACTGAACAATTGCAGGGTTTAAGAAATATGCCTTTATCCCATATTTATGCAATCTTAGAGTTACTATATACAATTCAAAGCGGGTGCAATATTTTTTTTTGTTTTTTAAAAGTTTCATTTTGCATTCCCTGAAGGCACTTTTGAAGGTGTTGGCTTGGGCATTTTTAATGCTGCTGCATCAATGTTTAATGTGTTAATGTTGGGTATATTCAATGTATAGTAATACACCCATACATCTATATCTATAGATGGCTATGTATATTACACACACACACCCACACACACACACACACACACACACACACACACACCTACACACACACACACACACACGCACACACACACACACACACACACACACACACACACACACACACACACGCACACACGCACATACACACACACACACACACACACACACACACACGCACACACACTCATATGGAAAAAAAAATTACTTGATCAACTGTCTGTGTGTGTTTGTATGCATGGTCTGAAAGTGTGTGTGTGTGTGTGTGTGTGTGTGTGTGTGTGTGTGTGTGTGTGTGTGTGTTTATAGGTTTATAGGTAGGTACTAGGCTATCAGCCCAAGGGCCTAAGTAAGCCTAGCCAACAAGGTTCCCTGGCTTACGCCACCCAAGAAAGTTATTTTCCTGTGCCACTGTCGAGCAGAGACACAGAAGTTATCCCTGGGGTGTATTTCCTATTTCCCATCCACTCATCAAGATTTTTCTTGAAGAGTGCTAATAAAGAACTTTGCTTGACATAGATGGATAGCCTGTTCCAGAGTATGAGAAGTCTCTGGGACAGGAATCTATCCCTCCAGCATGTCCTGTTTATTGTGGTGACAAGGTTTAGGTCCCTAGAGCATGTAGCTCGAGGGATTGGGATTTCTTTAGGTGTGGCATGTCCATCAGCTCTGGGTTTGACATAGCTTTATATGTTAGGCAGAGATTCCCTCAGAGTAGGTGATATGCTTTGGAGTAAAGCTGGAGTTTTTTGAGGCAGTCAGTGTAGGGCATTTGTTTGAGGCCAGTAATCCTCTTTGTGAGGTACTTCTGTGGCCTTTCCAGCTGCTGCAGATGTCTTATGAGGTACATTCCAAAAGGGGCATTGTACTCTATAATGGGTCTAATGAGTGTCGAGTAGAGGGAAACAATGACCTCTTTTTTCTAGATGAGAACCCTTTTATGATGAGGTGGGTGTGCCATGTAGAAGGACTTCCTGACTACTGTGGTGATGTGACTATCAAAGGAGAGACTGCTGTCCACCTGGGTCCCAAGGTCTCTTATCAAACATTCTGTGTTAAGTAGATTGCTGCCTATGTGATAGTTCATGGGTACAGAGTTTTTACCAAAGGGGATGACACTGCACTTTTTGGCATTGAGCTTGAGGCCATGGCTCTGACACCAGGCATCTGTCTCAGCGAGGCCCTTCTGTAGGATGTCCACATCATTTGGGGAGTTGACTATGGCTCCTAGTTTGTAGTCATCTGCGAACTTCATTAGCCAGAGGCCTTCTGTTTTAGCCTCTACTACAGAGAAGTAGATACCAAACAGGAGAGGTCCCAGGATGGAACCCTGTGGTACTCCACTTGTCACTGCTTTGAGGTCAGATTTGGAGTCTGGAACTTTTACAGTGTGGATTCTGTCAGTGAGCCATTTGGTACCCCATCTTGTGACGTAGGGATTTATACCTAGTTTAGTGAGTTTAGCTATAATTCCAGAATGGGGGATGGTGTTGAAAGCCTTGGCAAGGTCAAGATAGGCTGTGTGAACCACCTTACCCTCATATACGGCTTTGGTGATTGCCTCAAAGAAGTCGATCAGGTTCAGGAAGCATGATCTGCCTTTCACAAACATGAACTGGATGGGATCCAGAGTTTGGAGGTTACCAATGTCTTTGTTTATGAGTTCCATGATGATACATTCCATGGCCTTGCAGACCAGGCTCATCAGGCTAATAGGTTAATAGTTCCCGGGGTCAGTGGTGGCTCCCCCTTTGTGGAGTGGGATAATTGTTGCTGTGTGCCATTCAGTGGGCACAAAACCTGATGCAAGGCTATTATTGAACATGGTGCTTAAGTGGGGAGCCAGTCCGTTCTGAAGTTTGTGTAAAAAGCAGCCTGGGACATTGTCCGGTCCCATGGAAGCTGTGTTTTTGGCTTTAGAGAGTGCAGCTTTTACCTGCGTAGTTGTTATTACAGGGACTCTGCATTCCTCCTGTATATAAATATATATATATATCTATATATATATATATATATATATATATATATATATATATATATATATATATATATGGGCCCTTTAGGGGGTGAGGGGAGGTAAAGTTCATAGGTTCATAGGTTGGTACTAGGCTATCAGCCCTAGGGCCTATACAAGCCTAGCCATAACAATTCCCTGGCTATGAATGCGTGTATGCATTGTATATAGTGACAGAAAGAGAGAGAGAACTCGATAAAGTCATCACTGAAAATTTGCTTTCAGTTTCACTTGATTACAAAAAAGCCATTGAAGATACAAAATACAAATAACAACAAACTCTCAAAGAGTAAATGTAATTGCTCAGCACTGACTTAAGTGATTATGTTCAGTTCCTCTTCAATCCCACCAATTAAAATGAGAGCATGTGAATCTTTAAATCCAAAAACACTGATCTGAAAGCATAAATCAAGAGGTCTGGCTATGCACTCAAGTTTAACGCAGGCTTTAAGTCATTCCCTGTTGTGAAACATAATTAGCAGGAATTCACTCCAGGGCATCAGGCAAGTTGCCATTTGTTCTTGTGACATACCACAGAATTCTACTCCACACATATATGTAATGGTCATGTGTAATATAAGGCAGCATGCTGTGTTGGTGCCTTCTCAGTCCACGTAAGTCTTCTTTTCCTCTTTGCTGATTCTTTACCTACACTTTTCATTTCCCTGCCCTGTCAACGCAGCAGGGTGTTGCCAATCATCTTTGACAACCTGGTTAGAGCATTCTCAAGAATAAATGTACTGTACACAACTGGCATATGGCCAATGTTTATTAGCCAATTAAACACACACTGAAGTATTAGCATTTGTTAAGGGAGAAAAGAAGGTCCTGTTGCTACATAAAATATAAAGCATTTATTTGAAGAATTATCTCTATTAACTGCAAACACTATATACAAAAAAAAAAGAATTAGACAATAATGCCTACACATATACATAAAATTACACATCATGCTCAAAATTAGTTTTCAATATATTGAAGCAGCACACAGCTGTTCCTCAAGATTCAGTCTACATTTTATCCCTTCCAAAACCAGGCTATTGTAGATGTAGGGATATTTTGCCGTGTGTCTATACTTTTCTCTCTCTCCTGTTTCCTAGGGGATTCCACAACCCCCCCCCCCTTTACAGAGACCATGCAGATCTCATAGGTCACAAGGTCTACTGATTTTCATTATATCATAATTATCTTTTACGTAATAACATAATAGGGCCATTTATAATTAGCTCTTACCTGTCTTTCATTGGACCCCCAAGAAAAACAAAAAGGAGTGAAATGTGCTTCACCAGGCCAAACTACAAAAGCAACCCCTCTAAATGTCCTTCAAAAAATGAAAACCTTATGGTAATCCCAAAATATATTGAGTCAAGCCCCAACACATCTCCAACATCTTGACAGCACATCTGGATATACCACCTGTAACCTTCCTGGAGTTTTGACGAGTAAAATATTTTTGTAAACATTTCCAACCAAATATGCAGAATCAAAGATAACATCTCACATTTTGGACTTAAACAAACTGCACCCATTTATCCTCAGTATTCAGAGTCTCCAACACCCTTACTTAACTATCCAGCAGAAAAGGTTTCACTGCCCACCACCAACCCCCTTAGCATGTTACTAATATAACCTGGATAGTGTTCCAGTCCTCCTGTCTAGCATATCACAAAAACTTTCAGTGGTCAGGCTCCATCTGACCCTGAGTGAACCTGTCTTCATTTATTTATTTATTTATTGACCGGGAAAGTAAACTGGGCTTGAGACCCATTTTCAGTAGAGGCCCAGGGAGAAGAGTTCCAAGTTACATGAAAATCATTACATGAATTTGTAAGGAAACAATTACTTATAAAGCAAGTGAAATAATACAAAAAACTATCTAAACAGCACATATGTTGTAAAAAGGCACAATACAGTAAGAATGGAACATTAGCATGTAGGAAAATTAAACAGTTATAAATATTTAACAATACACCTCAATTATTTTTTTGGGGGTTGAGTAGGAAAAGGGAAAGGTAAGTACAGTGAGAAGGTAGAATTAGAGAGATAAACGTAAATGTAGGCTAGAGATAGTTTGAATCCTATAGCTAGGTGGTGGGAATATGTAGATTATAGGTGGTATGTATTTAATGGTAGTATTGCTGTGATTGCGTTGTCGCCTCAAAGTAAGACGCTGTCTGGTTCGATTCTCAGCTAGAGCATCTTCTGCGTGGAAAGATGCGTGAATGGGCATACCTTCGTTGAAGGTTGTGCATCAGGGCTGGTAACTCGGCATGTAAAAATCAACTACCAATCATTAGCGGACCAGAGTTCCGCTGTGGCGACCCCTAACCGGGAAAAGCGGAAAGACATAAACAAAATTAAAAGTAGACTGAGTCATGTGACTGGTTACCCCTTGCCAGTACCCATTTTTAGAAATTACTTACTTTCCACTGTGATGACAACTTTCTTCTCAAATCTCTGCTGTGGTTTATGTACTTTGTCAAGAATTGAAGGTCAGTCATACTGATGGGTAAATCTGTGAATATCCATCCAGTTGTCTAAATGAAAACAGAGTGCCACATTGCTTGATCTGGAGTGGCAGTGTGTTCCAGACAAGGGGTAGCTGCTGCATGATGAATTTGTCTCTCCACTCTGTATTATTTGCTAAGCAGGTTCAGACCTTTAGTCCTCGTGTTCACTGGGGTGTTTGACGTTTAGAGATTTAAGAGCTGTTGGACTGCTAGATCCCTAATGGCCAAAAAGCAAGGCACAGATCACCCCCTAAGGCATCTATTGGACAAGGAATCCAGAACTTAACTAAACAATCCTGTCTTGGTTTGTGATTGACTGTGGAGTTGCGTAGTAAGGAAAGTTTATTTGAATTTGTATTTCATTTCTTATCACTGTCTTTTACTGCTTGGATGGAAGGAAGGGATAGCTTGCAGACAAGAAGATTATGTTGATTTATTCACAAAGTCAGTGTGCCACACAGTCACAGCCCTTAAGGCTAAACAACACACCTAATACACTTGTAATATGTGACTCTATTGTCAGACACACTGACGTCCCACTCACCAGGCTGAACAATAGAAGGTCACTGTAAGCTGCCTGTCAGGTGCCAGGATCTGCCACATAACACAAGCACTCGGGTCACTCCAAAGCAAGTACAAGTATGACTCCGTCATTGTCCATGCTGGTGTGAATAACCTGAGACATACCTCCCTGGACTACATGGAAAAAGATGCACAGGAGCTCTTTGATCATGTAGCCCAGGCTGGTATGACCCTGACCTTGAGTAGCATCTTACCCACACCAAGAATGATGCCACAGTATAAAGACAAAATGATAAATTTTAACAATTGGCTAAAGTATTGGTGTCATTCAAAGGGGATCCAGTGTCTGTCAGCCTGGGATGACATGCTCGACAAGCCATGTTGCTTCGCTAGGGACAGCTTTCACCGGTCACCACTGGGTTTTCGAATACTGGCTAAGGCTCTTGCCTCCCCCATAGTGCCTTTTTTAGGCAAGGCTTAAAAGACAAACCCACCTCCATAGACAACATAAAGAAAAAAAAAACTAAGGGTAATGCTGCTCAACGCCAGAAGTCTAAACCTCAAGATGCACACACTCGAGACTTTCCTCAGTATGGAGAATATCGATATCTGTGCAGTAACAGAAACCTGGTTCAAGGCTCCCGAGAGCACCCCAGCACTACTAGGCTATACTTCATACCATGCTTTCCGGCCCCAAGACTCAGACCGAACCACAAAAGGAGGGGGAGTATCCATATTTATCAAAGATACCTACACCTCCAGGCTAGTGGCACTGCACGAAGCTTCGGAGACCATCCATGTGCAACTAACAGTAGGCAAAACTGCCTTTCAGTTTGTAGCCTGCTACAGACCACCCTCTCAAACACAGGAACCTCACTCGGCTTTCCTGAGAACACTGGAGAATATGAAGGTCTCTGCAAACACTATTATATTGGGTGACTTCAACTACCCAAACATCGATTGGGAAAACTACTCAAGCCCAAACACCCTCGCCCAATGGTTCCTAGAATTTATAAACTCAAATGCTATGAAACAACTGGTCACCACTCCCACAAGAGGGGAAAACATACTGGATCTGGTCATCACCAATATGGGGTCTCTATGTTCCACACCAGAGGTATACCCTCATTGGTAAGATCAGACCATAAACAAATCTCACTGGACATCCATATTCCATCCCCACCCCTAGCCAAGGAAACCACGGTAAAGAACTTCTCAAAAGCAAACTTCACACTTCTCAAAACTGAGGTGGAATCCTTCAAAGCCCCCGGGCCAGTGGACAATATGGCCCAAACTGCAGAATCCTTTACAAAAGCATTCTATGGACACTTACAGGAATGCATGGAGCATGCTAACCCAAATAAAACCAAGACTCACTCCTCCAAAGGCAGGAGACCTGTCTGGTGGACCCCGGCCATAAACAAGCTATACAACAGAAGGAGAAAGCTACTACATGACAGAGCAAAATCCCAAAAAGTGAAGGCGTCACTGATCAGTACTAGCAAGAAACTACGATCCCTTATAAAATCTTCTAAGGCCAGCTTTGAAAGAAAAATTGCACAAGACACTAAAGATAATCACAAGGCCTTCTTTAGTTATGTCAGAAACCTGGGAGGCAACTTGCAGATATGCTCTGAGTTAGTGCAAAATGACAAAAAATTCACTGAACCCGCAGACATTGCCAACATCCTGGCAGAAAGGTTCAGTGCAAACTCCCCCCCCCTTCCCCCGCCAAAAGAGCAAATGTCTATCCCAACAGAGTGTAGCCTTCCTGAGATCACAGATGCACAGGTGAGAGCTGCCCTCTCCAAAGCTAAAAACACAGCATCAATGGGACCAGGTGTCCCGGGCTGTGTCTTACACGAGCTCCAGAAGAACTAAACCCTCATATAAAGTCACTGTTCAATCTCAGCCTTACTACACGATATGTTCCCAAGGATTGGCGTACAGCAACAGTGGTCCCACTCCACAAAGGTGGTGCCAAAACGGACCCCAGAAAATATCGCCCTATAAGCCTGACTAGCATGGTCTGCAAAGCTATGGAACGTATCATCATGGAAATCATAAACAAAGACATTGGGAACCTCCAGACACTGGATCCTACCCAATTCGGCTTCGTTAAGGGCAGATCTTGCCTCTTGAACCTGGTCGACTTCTTTGAAACAGTTACCAAAGCCATAGATGAAGGGAAGGTAGTCCACGCAGCCTACCTGGACCTCGCAAAGGCCTTTGACACAATACCACACTGGGGCATCATAAATCACCAGCTTAAATATCAACCCCTATGTCACAAGATGGGTTGCAAACTGGCTCAGGGATAGAACCCACATGGTCAGAATAGCAGGTGTCATGTCAGACTCTAAACCAGTTACAAGTGGTGTCCCACAAGGCTCAGTCCTGGGACCTCTCTTGTTCGGTATATATTTCTCCGAGGTACAGGCTAACACCGGTGGACTATGGCTGACCAAGTTCGCAGATGACTGCAAACTGGGTGCTATAATTGACTCTCCGACTGACACAAGCATCCTCCAAAAGGGTCTCACAGAGATGGATAACTGGTGCCAGAGCCATGGCCTAAGGTTAAATGCCAAAAAGTGCATAGTCATCCCCTTTGGAAAAAACAAAGTGCCCACAAATTACCACATAGGTGGTAATCCATTAAGTACGGAAGAAATAATTAGGGACTGGGGGACCCAAGTAGATAGCAATCTCTCCTTTGACAATCACGTTGCCAAAGTGGTTAGAAAGACCTTCTATATAGCCCACCTTATCATGAAAGGGTTCACATCTAGATCAAGAGAGGTCATTGTGCCCCTCTATTCATCACTTATCAGGCACATAATTGAGTACAATGCCCCATTTGGGATGTACCTTACCCGACACCTTCAGCAACTGGAAAGACCCCAAAAGTATCTCACCAAGAGGATCAAGGGGCTCAAACAGATGCCCTATGCAGTTCGGCTAAAGAAACTCCAGCTCTACTCAGAGGTGATCTGTGTCTGACGTATAAAGCCATGTCCAACCCAGAATCAATGGACATGCTTTACCTCAGGAAATCTAAATCCCTTAGAGCTACACGCTCCAGGGACCTGAACCTCAGCACAGAAATAAATAGGACATGCTGGAGGGACAGATTCATATCCCAGAGGCTCCCCTCACTCTGGAACAAAATCCAAATCAATGTCAGGCAGAGCCCCTCACTGACCCTCTTCAAGAGAAATCTTGACGAATGGATGGGAGATCATAAGTTTACCCCTGGGATCTCTTCTGTGTCGCTGCTTGACAGAGGTACAGTAAACAAACCTTAAAAGGGCTACCTTCTGTGACCTACTATACAGTGGCACAGTCAACTAATCTAAAAGGGTGATGAAAGCCAAACATACTCTGACTAGGCTTATAAATGCCCTAGGGCAGATAGCCTAGTATCAACCTATGAACCTATATTTTGCTGTTTTACCTTTAATTTTCATTGTTTGCTGGTAGAAAGTGATAAGTTTTATAGAGGCAGACTCTAGCCATCCTAAGGGGCCTAGTCAGCTTTAAAGTCACACAGACTGCAGAGAGGATAATCCAGAGTTTATCTAAATAATCCTGTCTTGATTTCTGATTTATTGATATTTACTTGTAAAAGAGGTGTGACTGTGAGTGATGGTGAGCAGAAGCTGCTGTGTGCATTCACAAGTGATATAAAGCTTTGTGTGACTGTCAGAAGTTGTATAATTCAAGCAACAACTTTACTGTACTTAAGTATTTAAGTATTTAGTTGTATATTGTATGATTTTTCTCTTAGAAGTTGATTTAAGTTCTCTTTGAATTCTGTGGTAACTGATTTTAATTATTTTCTTTTTTAATTTTTTTATTCATTTGGATTCCTTAAATGAATATGCCATCAATAATTTGCTAAAGCACAAATATCTTGTACAGTGTAATAAATGCTATGTATATTTAAAGGTAACACCTGATAACACTGGTAATCCGTGTTCCTCATGTCAAAACTTGGATGATTTGCTTACCATTGTTAGTTGTAAATCTAGAATTACAATTACTTGTGACAATTGTACTTGTGCAATTGGCACGGCTTGGAGGACTGCTATTACTTACATTAATGACTGGACTGGTGAGATAGATCATGTTAGACAAAGAGCAAACAGAACACATTTAGGAAAGAACGTGTCTATTGTCTGTAAAGATCACTCACCCCCTATGAAACAAGACAATGCCTCTGACAACTCTGGAATTCTGGATACAAGTATTCAGTAATCTGAGGATTCAGAGCATTTAAATGGAAATGAAAAAAGAAAGGAAGAAATTAACAACAAATAACAAGGAAGAAAAATAAACTGATACATGTCTGTATGCAAAGAGAATACATCCTGAAAAGGACACTGCTTTGTTATGTAACACATAGATTACAGGGAATGATAACATTTTTCTATCAATCTACAGAAAAGGCAGCATTTTTTCAAAAGAAAAGGTAGAATAAACAGACAAGTGGCAGCTGTAAAGGAAGAAATCAAAACTGTAATTGGAAGGATTGAAGAAAAAAAGATGAGAAAGACAGATGTTGATAACATGGCTCAAGTTGTGGATATACAACGCCAGCTGGATGAGAACTGTATTCTTGGAAATGTAATAAGTAATGAAAACAGTGGCATTTATAAGACTAATGGTGATGAAGATCATTACTTTGTAACAATTAATAGAGCAGGTATTACTGAAACAGAAGTTGAAGATTCTTCATATCTGGTCAGAAAAGATATTCTTGTAAATGGAGATTCAATTATTAGAGGAATTGATACTTACATTTTCAGAGAAGATAATGAACACTGAACAGTTTTAAGCTTGACAGAAGCAAAAATAGAGGATGTGAGACAAGCCTTAGAACACCTTAATGTAAGGAAGTACGGATCTGTTTTTATTTGTTTCAATACAAATGATCTCATCTGCAAAGACTCACTGACTTTTAATAGGGAATTTACAGCCCTCTTAGACAGCATCATAGCCGGCGTTAGGCACCCACCAAACCCACGGTTGCAGGGAGCCCCCAATTATCTCCCCGCATGTGAGGGCCCCCACATTAAGCAGCCACGGGTTTCTCCATCTGTTCTGCTCCTTGTCTCGTTCATTTAGTGTCGTCGTGTGATTCCATTTTTGTTTTTTCTTTTTTTAAAGAACATGCTTCCTTGACTGCTGCAGCCAGTTAGGTCCCTTGCTTCACTTGAAAGCTGCACTCAATCAGGTCAGCTTCAGTGAAGCTAAAGACCTGATTGGCTGCAGCAGTCAAAGACGCAAGTTCCAATATTCTGATTGGCTTTGCTGTAATCTGTGGTCTGTTGGGTCAGTTCTATGGATTATCGGCATTAGGCATACCTCTGAACTACCTAGTTTTTTTTTAATAATGTCAAAATAACCTTGGTAATATTGTATATAGACGAACTGCAGAAAAACAGCAATTTAGCACACCAAAAGTTTAATGTAGTAAAGCTTTCGGGAATACACCCTTCATCAGTACATATTAAGCAATTAGTTTACAAAACTTTAAATAGAGGAATCAATTAATCATATGATACAGCCAGCGTAATTACTTAAAAAGATATACTACAGCAATACATTTCAATACAATAAGCACTTCTAAAAACTAAATGTTAATTTAAACTACATTGCACACATATTCTAATTTCAATACACTATTTAAAATAATCCCATTCTATCTAATTATAACTATGGTTTATACTAAAAAAATTTCAAAGCCTCTCTCTTTGTTTTTTTAAAAAGTTATTTTTAAGCCTTTGTACTCCCATTATTTTTGGTTTTGTCCAGATTTTTCACACTAAGAAGTTGAGAGGTGTGGTGTGAGGATGGATGGAGAATGCAAGTTTTTTTTCTGGAAAGACTGTGGTACCAGCAAAGCAGCTGTATTTTAACTGCCCTTGTAAGGGGAATTACTAAAAGATCTGAGAAACTGTCCTTTTGAGGGAAATTTTAAAGGGGCTGAATTGGTCTGGTTTGTGTGTAGGAGAAGTAAGACGAGGATTAATACCAGCCTTGTATCAACTGCAGAAAAGGTAAGTTGCTGGGTTTATTTGTAACTTTATTTTTTGCTGGGGGGTGGTAAGGAAATCTATGGAGAGGATTATACACCTTTTTTCTGCAGAGTTCTTTTGCTAAGATGATTTTTTTTGGAGGGGGTGTAGGCCTGTTTTTGAAACAGTTTTAATTTACCTTTGGCCAAATTTCTTCTGCTAAGAGATTGAGGACGGAAGGCTGGTCTGTAATTAATGTTCAGATCTGAAGTCGTTTTTTAGCTAGTCTTACATAAGAATATTCATTAATGCATTTTTGTTTTGTGTACAATTGTGCTGAAATATTGGTAGTGATGGTGGGAGGGTAGTGGCTGTGAGAATACTGCAGAATGTACTGATGTTTTCATGTATACCAATGCAAACCCTGTTCTACTAGTATGGTTTGTGCATACCGGCAATGTTTACAACTATGCCTGATGCTTCACTTTTGTTCTATGATAATTTTTTGTTCTGTCCACAATTATTGTGCTGAGAGGTTGGGAGGGGAGTTAGCAGCTGTGAGAATGTTGCCAGAATGTACAGCTGTTATTTTAATATATACTAATGCAAACCCTGTTATACTAATATTGTGTATACTGCCAATGTTTACAACTATCCCTGATGGTACACCTTTGATCTATGATCGTTTTTTGCTTTGTCTGGAGTTATTGTGCTGACAGGTTGGTGGGGGAGGGTTACGGGCTGTGAAAATGTTGTGCAATATTCAGATGTTTGCCTGGTATTTGCCTCTTTTCATTAAAATATGTGGGGTGACGCAATGCATTTTACTGCAAAATCTGTTATTCCAGCATCTTTGTTTACTCATAAACACATTGTTTTTTAATGTTATGCCTTTGCGCTTTTATGTTGCTTTCACTTCATCCAGACTTATTGTGCTGAGACACTGGGGGGTAGGGGCTGTGAGAATTCTGCAGAATGTACTGATGTCTTAATGTGTGCCAATGTAAACCCTGTTCTACTATTGAAGTTGATCATAGCAAAGTTTCAAGCTATCCCTGATGTTACACCTTTGTTCTGCCATTTTTTGGGGGGAGGCTTTGTCTGTAGCTGTTACACTGAGAGGTCAGGAGAGGGGTAGTGGCTGTGAGAATGTTGCACAATGTTTATATTTTTACTCATCAAAAATGTGGATTCACACAATGCATGCTACTGGAAAAATCTGTTATTCTTTATTAGTTCATAAGCCCAGTGTTTTAAATCCCTAATGCTACGTCCTTGTCTTTTTTAATTTTTTTTTATTTTGTTTTTACCTGATCTAGAACTGTGCTGAGACTTTTGGGGGGGGGGGGACTATGAGAGTTCTGCAGAATATACTGATTATTTTAATGAATGCTAATACAATCCCTTGTTGTCCACATATATGCAGATGATATTCTGATCTGTAGTGAGATTAGGGACCAGGTTGAGGAGACCCTGGAGAGGTGGAAGATATGCTCTAGAGAGTAGAGGATTGAAGGTCAGCAGGACTAAGACAGAATATATGTGTGTGAATGACAAGGAGAATAGATGAATGGTGAGGATGCAGGGAGTAGAGGTGGCGAAGGTGAATGAGTTTAAATATTTGGGATCAACAGTTCAGAGTAATGGTGAGTGGGGAAGAGAGGTGAAGCAGAGAGTACAGGCAGGTTGGAGTGGGTGGAGAAGAGTGTCAGGAGTGATTTGTGACAGACTGGTACCAGTCAGAGTGAAAGGGAAGGTCTACAAGAGGGCAGTGAGACCAGCTATGTTATATGGTTTGGAGGCGGTAGCATTGACAAAAAGGCAGGAGTCAGAGCTGGACGTGGCAAGAGTTAAAGATGTTAAGATTTGTACTGGGTGTGACAAGGATGGACAGGATTAGGAATAAGTATATTAGAGGGTCAGCCTAGGTTGGATGGTTTGGAGACAAAGCCAGAGAGGCAAGACTGCATTGGTTTGGACATGTGCTGAGGAGGGACGCTGAGTATATTGGGAAAGGATGCTAAGGATGGAGCTGCCAGGTAAGAGGAAAAGAGGAAGGCTTAAGATGAGGTTTATGGATGTGGTGAGAGAGGACATGCAGGTGGTTGGTGTGATGGAGCAAGATGCAGAGGACAGGAAGAAACTGAAAAAGATGATCTGCTGTGGCGACCTCTAAAGGGACCAGCCCAAAGATAAAGAAGAAGACAATCCCTGTTATTCTAATATCTTTCTAAGTTTATCATAGCAATGTTTGCAACTATCCTTGATGTTACACCTTTGTTCTGCAGTTATTTTCAGCTTTGGAATTATGCTGAGAGGTTAGGAGGTTGGTAGGGCTGTGGGAATGTTACACAATGTCCAGATGTTTGTTAGTTTTGGTCTGTTCATCAAAAATGTGGGGTCACACAATGCATGCTTATTCTAGCATCATCATTAGTTCATAATCCCAGTATTTTAAATTCTTAACGGTCAGTCTTACTGTAGTGCTGTCTTCGTCATGTGTGGGTATCTATGTCTTGTGTGCAAGTCTGTGCAGCTGTCTGTCCAGTAGGCAATCATTTTGCATCTGCACATGGGGGTTGTTCTAAGAGTTTATTTTTTAGTGTTCTAGCACGTCCATTTATGGAATATGAAGGTAGTTTTAAAAATGAGTTGGATAAGTTGGAATGTAGATTCATTATTAACTATAGAACACTTCAACCACGTGGTATGAATATTGATAGTAATTTAATCTTATAAAATAACTCACTTGGGTTACATAGGCATTATGCATTTAGTGTTAAAATTCTTTAAAGTATAAGGTGATTTAAATGCTTAAATGTTAAAAACATTTAATAAGGTAAATGTTTCCATTTTATTATTTTTTTATAATGTTTCTATGGGTCTGTAAATTTGAATGTCTTAAAATGATGCTTTAAACAAAATAATTCTTTTTGAGTACTCAGTACTGCAGAATTTATGGAAAAAATATATTTATTGGAGAATGAATTTATTGGATAATGAATTTATTGTTTAATTAAGTGTGTTTGAATGGTGTATAAAGTGGGGTTTTGTGGATTTAATTTATTCCTTTGAAGGCAAAAAGCCGAGGTACCAGAGAAGAATAAATGGTGGAAAACTTACCCTGCCTGCTGTTATTTTTGGAAGCTGTGCTATGGAGTGTTGTGTTGATGTTATTTTTTGTCCTTTGTTGGATGCTTGTGGTTCGTTGTTGTATTCACTGTGTCTTGTGTCTCTGTCCTGTGTGAGAGAGCCTGTGTGGGTGTTTTTGTGTACCTCTGAGGGACTGGCTACCTTGATGCAGTACAGAGGCTTGCCATAATGTAACAACATTACGCAGCGGTGGTGCTGCGGTAGCGTTGTCGCCTCACAGTAAGATGCTGTCCAGTTCGATTCTCAGCTAGAGCGTCTTCTGCATGGGACATGCGTGAATGGGCGTACCGTCTTGAAGGTTGTGCATCAGGGCTGGTAACTCGGCACATAAAACTCAACTACCAATCATTAGTGGACCTTAGTTTCGCTGTGGTGACCCCTAACCGGGAAAAGCCGAAAAACACAAACAAAACTAAATGCCAGTCAGTGTGTGTGTGTGTGTGTGTGTGTGTGTGTGTGTGTGTGTGTACATCTGTGAGTGACTGCCTTGCAGTGGTACAGGGGCTTGTAATGTAACATTGGTACTAAATGCCAGTCAGTGTGTGAACCTCTGTGTGTAGCTACCTTGCTGTGGTACAGAGGCTTGTCATAACTTATTGGTACTAAATTTTATTTATTTAACATTTGTTTTCTGGGAAAGTCTGACTAGGACAGAGCCAATTTTCAGCCGAGGCCCAGGGAGAAATGTTGCAGAAGCATGTCTTTGGAATGTGGGGGGAAACCCATGCGAATGCAGGGAGGACATGCAATCTTTACACAGAATGCACCCCAGCTGAGAACTGAACCAGAGAACCTCTTGCTAAGGGGCGACAGTGTTAACAGCTGCACCACTGCACAGTCCCAGTCAGTGTGTATGTGTGTGTACCATTATGAGTGGCTACCTTGCTGTGGTACAGGGGCTTGCCATAATGCAACATTGGTACTAAATACCAGTTGGTGTGTACCCTGACATTTCAAGTCTTTTTAATGGTCTGAATGTAGTAACACTACACAATGATTGTTAAGTGGTGCTGCATGAGCTTTATAGGGAAGGGGGCATGATGGCAATATGGTCACACTTTTTGTATTCTCCTGGGTAGGGCCTCCAACTTGAAACTTGCTGGGGGCCCCCAAAATGGTAGCACCGGCCCTGGATAGCATTTCTTGTACAGGTGTTAGGATGTATTTTTTCACAAATCACATAGAAAGGAGACTCAGATCACTGTGAATGAAAGGTTTTTAGGTAAATACCTACAAAAAAATGGAAATGTGTAGAGCATCTGAGCCATTTTTTTTATACACATGTTCAGACAGGATGGCATGCATTTGTCAAGGTCAGGGAAGACAATTTTTGCAGCAGATATTTCACAATATTTGATGAACACAAGGCAGGATTTTTGCCAGGTCAAAAATGTAACAGTTCACAGATAGCAGCATTTGATTTAACTCTGACGATTTTTAATGATAGCAGTATTAATAATAAAGTTTTTTATTGGAAGACTTGCTACATTCCGACATGACTGTTGCTGTTATTGTTTGTGAAACATGGTTAAAGAACAATGACTGGAAACCAGTTCTGTCAGGGTATAAATGTTTGTACTGTAACAAACATTCTAATAAAAAAATCAGGTGGTTGGTGTTAAGATAGGGATTAAAGATAGCTATTAGACCTCTGATTATTACATGTTCAGTGACAACACTAATACTATAAACTGTGTAACTGTGACAATTAAGACAACTCTGGAACATATAACAATTACTGGAGTGTATAGACCACCAAAGGCAAGTTCTGATGACCTAGAGGAATTCATGCATTTCTTGCATGAAACACAGCAGGGAAGAATAATAGTGGCTGGGGAATTAAACTCACCAGAATCAGACTGGAATAATACAGATTCAACTACATTAGTAAGGGAATTACTCACAACGTAGGCTCAGGAACAACAATTGCTTCAGATTGTAAAAAAAAAACTATAGGAGAACAGAACATACTAGACACTGTTTGCATTCCTAAATAAATTACTGTTATTTCATAGGTTCATAGGTTCATTGGTTCATAGGTAGGTACTAGGCTATTGTCCTAGGGCCTATATAAGCCTAGCCAAAAAGGTACCCTGTCTTTCGCTACCCAAGAAAATTATTTTCCTATCAAGTTTTACCACCACTGAAGTGCAGTGATCATGATGTCATAAGATTAATTTGCTGCTAGATAATTCTGCCAAACTGAAATCTGAAGCAACACACAGAAGATTAATTCCAGATTATATGGAAGCAAAACAGTCACTATATAAATCTTATTGGAGTGATGCATTCAGTTGAAAAACTGTAGAATGAATGTGAAGAGTTTTGAACAAGATATTACTTGATTGCAAAAACTAAAAACAAATGTTTAACATCAGGATCTAGGATACAGTTCCATAAGAACAAGACACCTGATTAAGGTGAGAGACAAAAAAAAATTATAAGAAATGGAAAAGAGGCAAATCTACAACTTTGAAAACTGAAATAAACAATCTGGACAAACAAATTAAGCAGTGTGAGACAAGATCAAGAAAAAATTGAAGAAATTTTATATAAAAATATTGAGCATAATAACAAACTATTTTACAGATACATAAGATGTGGAAGGCGTAAAGACATACAAATTGATAAATTGTGTGCAGATTTTAAAATGTATTCTCAGATACAACAAATTATAAATATATTTACAAAATCTTATACAAAATAGTTTGGCTGCACAAAAGAGGTTGCAAGTTGTTCTAGTGACATCCAAATAACCTCAGATACTGAAATCAAATTAGATTATAATGAAAAAGAACTGCAAAATGGATCCAAAAAAAGCAGAGGGAGGAGACGGAATTAGTAATAACGACCTGAGAACACTTCAGCAAGAACTTACTGTACCATTATATTTATTATTTACTAGGTCATTTAAATATGGGGAGATTCCTCAAGACTGGAGATGTGCTTATTAAACTTGCCTTTAAGGAAAGGGAAGGAGGACAAACCCAACGTCATACAGACCCTTAAGTTTACTTTCATGTTTTGGAAAAATAATGGAGGAGGTGATATTGGATAAGTTATTGTCAGAACTAGAAAGGCTGGGACTTGAAACTATATATCAGAAAGCATATATTGAAAATAGATCTATTACCATCTATAATATGATGTTCTGTAACAGTATAATAACAACTATGAATAAAAAATTGTTCTTTGATATAATATATATAGATTTAATGTCAGCATTTGACAGAGTCATACGCAAAACAGCGATCAATAAATTAGAACAACTAGGTACTGATGATACTCTTAATAAGATGATTAGCTGCATAGTTTACAAATAGGACATGGCAAATATCATATAGCAATTTGACTGCTGAAATTCTTGGTTACAATCAGAGTGCCCCACACGGCTCAGTTCTTGGCCCATACTTGTTAAGACTGTATCTTTCAAACCCATCTTTTTCATCTGAGGTGTTCTATAGTCTGTATGCAAATGACTTGAAATTGGGTAAATTGATTACATGTGTTACAGATAGGAAGTGTCTGCAAACGAACTTGACTAAATTGACCACTTGGGCACAGGAGAATAATATGCTGATAAATATGTCAAAAAATACGTTTATGAGATTTGAGAGAAATAAATTGAAAGGTGAATATTTAATACAACACACAGTGATTGAAACTTTAGGATCTGGGCACACGGATAGACCTAGATTTAAGTTTTTGAGGTGGTGGTGCTGCGGTAGCATTGTCGCTTCACAGTAGGACATTGTCCTGTTCGATTCTCAGCTAGAACATCTTCTGTGTGGAGACATGCGTGAATGGGCTTACCTTCATTGAAGGTTGTGCATCAGAGCTGGCAACTCGGCACGTAAAAATCTACTGCCAATCATTAGCGGACCGGAGTTCCGCTGTGGCGACCCCTAACCGGGAAAAGCCGAAAGAAGCAACAACCAATCAATTGTTTAATGATAGTTTTAGAACTATAGGTTGTATAAAAAGTTTTATTAAGTCTGGGAAATCAGAAATGATGAAATCATTCTCTGTTAATTACATTAGACCCAAACTTGAGTACGGAATGAAAATATGGAAACCTTATAAGAAAACAAGAATGAGTAAACTGGAAAGGGTGCAGTGGAAACACCAAGGGCATCCATGGATGTGAAAATTTAAGTTATTATGAAAGACTAAAATATCTGAACTTGTACAGTACTTCTTACAGACATCTAAGATGAGATCTTATTCAGGTGTACAGGACATTTAGAGACAACTACCTCCTGGAATGTTTAGAATTATCAAAAAGTAGTAAAGAATCAGACAACCTGTGCAGAAGAGTCTATAGGAATGAGAAACATATTAATTAGTTATCTGAGAGAGCAGCTGATGCATGGAGAAGACTACCAAATTACATTAAAGAAAGCACTAGTTTAAATAGTTTTAAGAACAGTCTGGACACTTGTTATGGAAACAACTGTTTTGGTATACTGGGAGGCTAGAAGAGCATTAATGCCTGTGCTTGAAATATTTGTATGTATGTATGTATGTATGTATGTATATATTTATGTATGTATGCATGCATGTATGTATATATGTATGTATGCATGTATGCATGTATGTATGTATGTATGTATGTATGTATATATATGTATCTATGTATGTATGCATGATGAATACATGGACTGAGCCTCCAGCCTGTCTTAGTACCTCGTTTTTTTTGTTTTTTGTTCCATGATTCCATGATCTTTTTCTAGGAACATCTGGGGTCTCTACAAATGTCTTTTTTAGGAATTTCTGGGATGTCTCAAACTACGTTGTATCCTGCATCCCATAGCGGCATTGTATTCTGTGATGGGCCTGATCAGTGCAGCATATAGAAGGGTATGGATTTCTATGGCTCTGGAGGAGACACCATTTCTAATCAGCTCTGCCAGACAGTAGTTGTAACATTACAATCAAGAAATATTAACTATCTACCCATATTCTGAGGTCTCTCATGATATCTTCATTTTGGAATGGGGTGTTATTTATGCTATAAGTTGGGTTGAGGCATTGTTTATCAAATGCATCAATGTAGTGCTTTTTAACATTTAGTTTTATTCTTATTTCTGTGTATCAGCTACTGGTAGCCATGTCAACATCTTGTTAGTTACAGTTATACTTGAATTTTGAGATTTCATCATAGAATTGTAGGAGATTAGTATGTTTGAAGTCTCTGGATATTTTGATATTTAGCTCTGACAGTTCAGTGATTTATGAAGGAGAAGGTTACCAGACTGTGGTCAGATTTATCTGGAGAAGGGCATACCAGTGGGACAGTGCATATAGCTGCTATATTTGTAATGACAAAGTCAAGCATATTTTGTCCTAATGTGGTTTCTTTGAATATTTGGTTCAGGGAGTCATTGTTTATGAAATCAAAGAATTTTGTGACATAATCTAAGTTTGAGGTGTAGGCATCCCAGTTTACCAATGAGTAAAGTCCCCTAGGATGATAGAGTTCCTGTTTATTTGAAGTTCATTCAGTATACTTAGGTGTCAAATATGGTTTTCTGTGGACATCAACAGGGTCTATAACATGACATGATCTGATAGTTGGTTTTATTTAGAATGATTTGTATCTCAGTAAATTCAGATAATGGCTCTCTTCGAATGAACCTTTAGGCAATGAGGTATTTATGGATAGTGCGCTGCAGGTCCCATTGGGTCTAAAGGCATGATTTGTGTAAAACCCTGGTATAGAGGGGAGTGCTTTCTGCCCTTTTAAACCATGGTGCAGTAATAACACACACACACACACACACACACACACACACACACACACACACACACACACACGTATGTGCTCCAAATGCAGGAGGACATCAGGGTCAGACAATTTGTTGCTTAGACCCTTAGCATTGAGCAGGGCTACCATGACAGTGTCCATTTCTTTTTTAGGTAGGGAGGCCCATTAGCTAGATTCTGCCTAAAAGGGCACTCTGGGAACAGTAAGGGCTTTAGTCAGTATGAAGAATCCTTGAAATGAAAGGTCAAACCATTCTTGGTGAAGCAATTAGGGATAGGCAACAAATCATTCCAAGCTGGAACAAACTGGATTCCCCATTCAACGATACAATTTATTCAGCCAATTGCTAAAATTAGTCACATTTTCTTTTTATCTTAGCATCACCCTTAGAAAATGAAGGATTCCATTCAGTACCAGAGGCTTTCCTGCATTTGTGAGCTCAGTAATGTCTCATACCAATTAGGGCTTTATATGCCAGGAAGTTTACACACATATAGACCTCTACTGTGTTGTAGTCAAAGTTGTTTGGCTTGATGGTCTTGAGGGTCCTTACAGCATCAGAGACCTTGGCACCTCAAATACAACTCATCATTGACCTATTTTTTTGCCCAACCTTGAGAGAGCAGATTATGTGTGCCTGACTATGGAGTTACTCATCACTAGTGCATTTTTATTATTATGTGTACTGAGTTTGGGCAGAGTTTCTTTTTCTTCAGGTGACTCTTAGTTATGATAGTATATGCTCAGGTGTGCCCTACTCTTGTTTGACCTTGGAGACTTTGGCAATGACATTTTTACAACCTCAGCATATGATCACATTCTAAATATTTTTACAGAGTGTTTTGGAGGTGTGTGGTGCTCACAAACTGTATTCATATGCGAGAGTGATGCCTCTTTCTTAGCTAAATATGTACATCTCTCACAGACAGCTTATGACATGTAAGTTAATAGTTCATTTTCTGTGAGCATTAGGCAATTGTTACATTGTCTGAGTAGACCAAGTTCTATCTGGCTGACAATGAATGGAAGACAAGCTCCATGACCTTTCATTTACTGAGTATAGAAATATGTGATGTTTGTGTCTTTCGGCTTTTCCCGGTTAGGGGTCGCCACAGCAGAACTCTGGTCTTCTAATGATTGGCAGTAGAGTTTTACGTGCTGGCTTGCCGGGCCTAAAGCACAACCTTCAATGAAGGAACGCCCATTCACCAGTATAGAAATATGTGATATAAGACTTATTTTCACAGTGCGTGACTTGTTTCAATAAATTCTTGAGTGCTATATAATAAAATATTACAGATTACAATAAAATGTTTGCAGTATAATAAAATAAATATTGGTAGAGCTCTAAGAAAGTTAGAAACAGGTAAAGCAATTTAATATAGTCCTGAAGCAAGGCATAGTGCCGCAGTGTAGGTTGCTACTGGGTCTTGCTACAAGCAAAACTTAATTTGAAGTGCCTGTGTCTATACAGTATAAGTTTGCATGGTGCTGAAACAAACACAGCTCAACACAATATAAGTAAGCTCAGAAATCAAAGACATCGATAATGAATGATGAATGAGCAAGGAACTTTTGGCTTCAGTCAATAATGTAATTTCTTGGAAACAGTAGCAGCTTATCCTTTCCCACAGAATAATCCCTGACAACTCTTAGAGTGCCCGTATACTTGACTAAAACTTTGGGTTAGCAGTAACAAAGTTGTAAGTAGTTACAATGGAAGGAAAACATTAGATTTAATATAGGATACACTACAGCAGTTAATAATTCAGTCAGACAGCTTCACAAGTAGTAACTAAGTTGCACAACTTGTGCAAAGCATCTTGAGTTTCCAAGAGTCTTATATTACGACAATAATAGCTAACTACTCATGCAATATAAATTGGCAGAAAAAAATAAAAGAGTCAATGAAAAAACAGCCAAAGCTCTAACCAATTTTCCCAGAAATGTCACGATCACCTGCACTCTTACCAGATTTAACCACCACAAGCAGTATATGGCTCACAGAGCTAACCAAATGTGGCTGTTTGTGGTAAGTTTAAAAATGACTAAAAGCACAGCAAATAAATGCAGCAACACTGATGAATCCACTTAAGAGCACAAGAACATCTGACTGTAAATCCAATTTAATTAATAATTAACAGTTAACTTGGAGTTGCAATTTGGCAGGCTATGTTAAAGTCAATAGAGTGTAGATTGGCTGAATTGTCCTGTGTTGCTAAGAGTTGCAGTGGCCTTATAAAAACCTACAAATTAAATTCTGAGATCAGGTGTCAGATTATGGAAGGATTACTTCTATGAGAACAGTACCAAAACCATTTTGGCTTGTTCCAAACTGGTTATTTGATCTACAGGGCCCAAGTGAAGATGTTACAGAGGATTATCTAAAATAATGGAAAAATGTATCCACAAACAACTGGTTGAATATCTAACCAGCAACAACCTACTATCCCCTTCACAACATGGTTTTCGACCATCCCACAGTGCCATTACTGCCCTAATCTCATTCAAACATTTCATCTATAACACCCTAGATAGTAACCTATTTACATTAGTCCTGTTACTAGATCTCTCAAAAGCATTCGACAAAGTCTCCCATATTAAACTTATCCAGCGACTCCACTCACTAGGATGTTCTGATGCCACCCTAACATTGTTCACCAGTTACTTGGAAAACAGACAGCAATCCGTAAAATGGCAGAATAACCTCTCCAGCTTTCTTCCAAATAACATAGGAGTGCCCCAGGGGTCAATCTTAGGACCCCTACTATTCAACATTTTTATAAATGACCTACATAACATTCCCTCTGACTGTACTACCATACAATATGCAGATGATTCAACCATAATCTGTACCTCCAGTAATTTCTCTGACCTCTAAAAGTTAACACAGAAGGGCCTTACATCCATAGAACTCTGTCTAAAACAATCACAGCTATTACTTAACCCTACTAAATCTAAACTACTCATCTTTGTATCTAAACTTGTTCCCACAGACTTTACTATACTCTCCATAAACAAAACCCAAATAGAGTTAGTAAATCAGGCCAAACTGCTGGGAATTACTATTGACAGCAAATTTACCTTTGACTTGTGTATTACTACCGCAATAAAAAAGATTCACTTCAACTTAGGCAAACTTTGCAGAAACAAACAATACTTAGACAAATCCATCTGAATAAAACTTTCAAAAAGCCTTCTCCTTCTAACCTTACTATATGGGTCTCCTATCTTCACCAATCTGCACAACTTATTGCAACACAAACTGCAGCCCTGTTATTATAAGATTGCAAAATTTGCATTAACCCAACCAAATCGTACCCACCATTGCCAGGCCACTAGAGAACTAAACTGGCTAGAATTTTCACATTACCTACATTATACACAACTTGCCTTTGCCCATAAACTCATTTATAAACCCAAGTGTTGCCCTTCTCTGAAAAATATCATTGAACATTACGTCCCATCCAAAAATCTATGCTCTAACAAAAAACACCTACTTAAAGTATCAAAATCTAGTAAATGAGCAGGTAGCTGCCTCTATTCCCATTCGATAACTAAGCTGTGGAACGTCCTCCCAGCATCACTTACAGAATTAGACAACATAATCTGTTTTAAAATAAAACTAAAACAACATCTCACTGATAACCCCAGCTGCACATGCAACACATATCTGCAGCCTCCTTAATCTAGCAAAACTGTTTGACATAGCAAATACACTTATGTATGTCATACTGTTACACCATATGAGTTATCCCTAATCTTAAGTACCCTAGTCCACACATCTATACAACTATCTTAACACATTTTCAATGATTCTGTAATTCATAGACCTGTTTAACACATTGGAAACCAAAAATAGCACTTCTGAATCACTTATAAAGTTTAAAGCAAGTTTTACTGATAACCAAAGCAGTCAATGTTAACTCCTTGGAAAAATGAAGACATTTGATGAGGTGTATGCTGCAATTTCTACATTGGAATGCCGAGACAAAGACCAGATTATAAACATGATAGAGTCTCCATAGAAGAACTGATTGCTAAGACAGCATACATAGTTCTTTAAAAAAAGCAGCTAAAACACACAATGCATAGAAAAAAATAACACCTTATTTACAAGAGAAATTCAGCAACTAAAGCTATGTTTAACATAATAGTGCCCATCCCTTGTTTTAGAATATACATAAAATAATAATCTACATAAAGTGCATAAAAAGCTTGCACTGGAGGCACAAAGGTAAAAAGACCTGACTAGAGCCCAGGTGACCCAATTTTGATTACAGTCTCAGGTGCTCTTGATGGTTCAGACAAGAAAATAGACAAATTCACTCCAGAGCGACAGGATGATTACAAATAACAACAAAATAAAAAGGACCAAGATCCAAACACCAAATCCGAAAATGTTTAATAAAACCTCGAACACCTGGCAGTAGCCTTCAAAGGGGAATACTGATGATCATCTCTGTCAAGCTTGCTTCAATGATCAGAAGAGTGGGTCTTGGCTGGAGATCAGAGGCATGCAATGATGTAGGCAGCCTAGGAAATATGGTAGTAGCTGCTCATATTGGTGACAGGAATATGTATGCGAGGATTGGGTGTGACCCTTCTGGTAATGCAACTGGTCACATCACTCTCAAGTACAAAGTTAAGGCTTTAAAATAAGAAAAACTCCTGTTTTTGTGATTCTAGCAAGAGCATAAAGCAGCCTCTTGGCCACGTGGATGATGATCCCCTTAGGAGAGTGCATGTCTAATCAAGGGAGCCTTAATGGACAGCAGACATGGGGAAAAAATGAACCAAAAAATACATATATGTATTTATGTATATATACATATGTATATATGTATATATATATATATATATATATATATATATATATATATATATATATATATATATATATATATATAATATATATATATATATATATATATATATATATATATATATATATATATATATATATACACACACACATATAGGTTCATAGGTTCATAGGTTTATACTAGGCTATCTGCCCTAAGGCATTTATAAGCCTAGCCCAAATTATTGTGGCTTACGCCACCCCTTATATGAACAAATACTGTGCCCATTAGTTTGTTGTGCCTCTGTCCAGCAGTGACACAGAGATGATTCCCGGGGTAAACCTACGATCTCCCATCCACAGGTCTAGATTTCTCTTGAACAGAGTCAGCGAGGTGCTCTGCCTCACATGGACTGGGATTTTATTCCACAGCATAGGGAGTCTCTGAGTGATAAATCTATCCCTCCAGCACGTCCTATTTATATCCGTGCTAAGGTTTAAGTCGCTTGCTCTAGTGGTTTTGGTGGATTTGGATTTTTGAGGTGGAGCATGTCCATTAATTCCGGGTTGGACATGGCCTTGTATGTCAGGCACATGTCACCTCTGAGCAGACAGTATGCGACTGAATAGAGCTGGAGTTTCTTCAATCTGGCAGCATATGACAGATTTTGGAGTCCCTTTATCCTTTTGGTGAGGAACTTTTGGGGTCTCTCCAATTGCTGCAGATGTCGGGTGAGATACATCCCGAATGGGGCATTGTACTCGATCATTGGTCTGATAAGTGAAGAGTACAGGGAACAATTACCTCACTAGATCTGGATGTGAATCCCTTCATGATCAGGTGGGCAATGTAGAAGGTCTTTCTAACCACTTTAGCAACGTGAGTGTCAAAAGAAAGGCCACTGTCAACCTGGGTCCCCAGGTCCCTGATAACCTCTTCTGTGCTTAGTGGATTGCCACCTATATGGTAGCTTGGGGTTACCTTGTTTTTCCCAAAGGGTATGACTATACATTTTTTGGCGTTTAACTTCAGGCCTTGGCTCTGGCACCAGCTATCTGTTTCCGTGAGTCCCTTCTGAAGGATATCCGTGTCCGATGCACTTTCCACTATGGCGCCCAGTTTGCAGTCATCTGCAGACTTTGTCAGCCAAAGTCCTCCCATGTTGGCCTGTACTTCTGAGAAGTATATGCCAAACAATAGGGGGCCAAGGACCGAGCCCTGTGGGACACCACTTGTGACCGGCTTGGAGTCTGACATAGCGCCAGCAACTCTAACCCTGTGGGTTCTGTCCTTAAGCCAGTTTGCAACCCATCTTGTGACATATGGGTTTACATTTAAGCTGGTAAGTTTTTCTACAATACCCGAGTGGGGTATTGTGTCAAAAGCCTTTGCAAGGTCAAGGTAGGCTGTATGGACTGCCTTTCCCTCATCAATGGCCTTGGTGACTGTTTGAAGAAGTCGACCAAGTTCAAAAGGCATGATCTTCCCTTGACAAAGCCAAACTGGGTCGGGTCCAATGTCTGCAAGTCCCCTATATCTTTGTTTATGAGCTCCATTATGATCCTCTCCATAGCTTTGCAGACTAGACTTGTTAAGCTTATGGGGCGGTAATTACCAGGGTCCGTGAGGCCGCCTTTGTGGAGTGGGACCACAGTTGCCGTCACGCCACTCCTTGGGCACGTATCCTGTGGTAAGGCTGAGATTAAACAGCTGCCTTATGTGCAGGTTTAATTCCTCATTTAGCTCGTGTAGCACACAGCCGGGGACACCATCCGGTCCCATTGATGCTGTGTTTTTAGCTTTAGAGAGAGCAGCTTTCACCTGCGCATTTGAGATGTCCGGGAGGCTACACTCGGCTGGGCTAGTTATCTCTCCTTTAGGGGAGAGGGGTGAAGTTTGCACTGAACCTGTCTGCCAGTATGTTGGCAATGTCTGTGGGTTCAGTGATTTTTGTATCATTTTGGACTAATTCTGAGCATATCTGGGAGTTTCCACCCAGGTTCCTAACATAGCTGAAAAAGGCCTTATGATTGTCCTTTGAATCCATGGCAATTTTTCTTTCAAAATTGGCCTTAGTTGATTTTATGAATGCTCGTATTTTTTTACTAATAATTATCAGGGGTGACTTCCCTTTTATGGATTTTGTTCTATCATGTAATAGCTTTCTCCTCTTATTGTAAAGTTTGTTAATGGCTGGGGTCCACCAGACTGGACGTTTGCCCTTTGTGGAAAGAATCTTGGTTTTATTTAGGATTGCCTGATCCATGCAGTCCTGGAGGTGTTCATAGAAGGCATTTGTAAGGGCTTCCGCAGCTTGGGTTGTGGTTTCCACTGGCTCAGGGGCCTTGAAGGATACCACACCAGTCTTGAGTAGTGTGAAGTTTGCTTTAGGGAAGTTCTTCACTATGGTCTTTTTTGTTTGGGGTGGGGGCGGGATGTGGATTTCCAGTGAGATTAGTTTATGATCAGATCTCACCAATGAGGGATATACTTCCGGTGTGGAGCATTTTGTCCCCATGTTTGTGACAATGAGATCTAGTATATTTTCTCCTCTCGTGGGAACAGTGACTAGCTGTTCCATGGCATTTGAATTTATGAACTCCAGGAACCATTGGGCTAGAAAGTTAGGGCTTGAGTAATGTTCCCAGTCTATATTCGGGTAGTTGAAGTCACCCAATATGATGGTGTTTGGAGATACATTTATACCCTCCAGTGTCTTCAGGAAGGCTGTGTGGGGTTCCTGAGTTTGAGAGGGTGGCCTGTAGCATGCTACAATTTGTAGAGCAGTTTTGCCTATGGTTAGTTGCACCTGGATGGTTTCGAAGCCGTGCATTGCCACCAACCTGGAGGTGTGGGTATCCTTTATGAATATGGATACACCCCTCCTTTTGTGGTGTGGTCCGGGTTTTGGGGCGGAACGCATGATATGAGGTAAAACCTAATAGTGCCAGGGTGCTCTCAGGAGCCTTGAGCCAGGTTTCAGTTACAGCACAGACATCGATGTTCTCCATACTGAGAAGGGCCTCGAGTGCGTGCATTTTGAGATTTAGACTTCTGGCATTGAGCAGCATTACCCTCAGTTTCTTCCCATTTTTGTTTTCTAGGGTGGTAGGTTTAGAATTTGAGCCTTGCCTAAAAAAGGCACTATGGGGGTGGCAAGAGCCTTAGCCAATATCCGGAATCCCAAGGGTGACAGGTGCAAGCCGTCCTTTGAAGCAGCGTGGCTTGTCAAGCATGTCATCCCAGGCAGACAGACACTGGATCCCCTTTGAATGACACCAGACATTAAGCCAATTGTTAAAGCTGATCATCTTGTCTCTATATTGTGGCATCATTCTTGGTGAAGGAAGGATACTGCTCAGGGTTAGGGTCATACCTGCCTGGGCTACATAATCAGAGAGCTCCTCTATGTCTCTTTTCATGTAGTCCAGGGAGGTATGTCTCAGGTCGTTCACACCAGCATGGACAATGACTGTGTCATATTTGTACTTGCCGTGGAGTGACCCGAGTGCTTGTGTTATGTGGCGGATTCTAGCGCCCGATAGGCAGCTTACTGTGACCCTCTCCTTGTTCAGCCTGGTGAGTGGGACGTCAGTGTGTCTGACTATGGAGTCACCTATGACAAGTATGTTTGGTGTTGTATTTGGCCTTAAGGGCTGTGACTGCTTTGCACACTGCTTTTGTGGTTTATGTGTTGCTTGTGGGGTGTCTTGAGGTAGCAGTTGTTTGGGTGTCTGCTTTGGAGGCCTCTGCTGTTTAGGTAAATTTTTACTCAGAGCCTCCGAGTATGTCTTTGTGTGTTTATGTGTTTGATTCACTGGAGTGGTAGCATTATGTGAGGCTGGTTTTGTGGTGTGTGTAGTTGCCTTCTCCTCCTGTCTGGTCTTGCCAGTCCTGAGTTGAGAGAGCTCAGCCTCCAGTTTGGCTAAATAACTGCATCTCTCGCAAGTATTTGTGTTATGTATACACACACACACACACACAAATCTACTTATAAAATATAAAAGTACTTGCTGGAAGAGTGAACATGAGCATGAATGTGTATAACTGATGTATGCATGTATATATGAGTACTCAGTCATATGTGTATATATATATATATATATATATATATATATATATATATATACACACACACACACATATATATATATATACATATATACATATATATATATATATATATAGATATACATATATATATATATATATATATATATATATATATATATATATATATATATATATATATATATATATATACATATATACACACACTTCTATATATGACTGCACACAAAAGCAGTGACTCAGTATAGTTGTTTATCTACAATTATGAAATAAGGCTTGCTTGTTTCCCTGTCTACCTTATGGAAATCAGAAACTGCACAAGCCTTCATGGGTGAATCCATTCCTTGATTCCAGTTTCAAAATAATCTGACAAATAGCTTTCCTGAGCCCTGCAGAAATTATAAATTGGAAGAGGACCCCTGCAAAGTGTAATGTACCTTTCTGGAAGCTCCTCTTCATGCCATAAGCTCTGCGAATGTTAAATGACTCTACAATATGAGGAAAGCAGCATGCATTATGATTTACTACAAAATGCACACAGTAACATAAAGTGATGTAAAGCTGCAGTTAATGGGAAGCACTGCATGCTGAGGGGCAAATACACACATGTCCACTCAGTCAAAATGTAGAAATGGAAGGCAGCAGCTGTCTTTATTTTGAGTTGTTACACCACTAGCATCACATTAATAGTCACCTCAGTCTATACAGTTATACACATTCAAACTGACTTTTATCCTTCTAGTAACATTCATTAGTTGTATGCATTCACTCTCTCATTTTCCTTCTCCCAGTAAATATCTGTATATAAAATATTTGTGCACTTCTAAATACACATTTAATGTATTATATTGTTCAGAGTTTGTACATAAAATATGTTTTTTCACAAAAACACACACACACACATACACACACACAAATCTACTTATAAAATATAAAAGTACTTGCTGGAAGAGTGAACATGAGCATGAATGTGTATAACTGATGTATGCATGTATATATGAGTACAGGTTGATTTATCAAAATGCACTTATATTGAAACAAAGGTTATTAATATTGGCATTTTGCCCTCTCAGCACCTTTCTAATGCATGCAAGCCCTAACCATAACCCTGCCTCTGTTTCTAATCCTAATTCTTTCTATAACTGTGTCAGTACACAAGACAATCAGACACACAACAAGTACAGAGACATAAATGAACAATACTAAATCTGTCTTATTACATAGACCTCACTTTAACCCTAACCTTAACCTACAAATGTTAACATAGATATTTCCACTCCCCCAGTGCCAAAACGTTTAGCATATCTACAATTTTTTGCCTTAAAATTCCAAACCCACACCAACCTTACAGTAACCCTCATGAAACTGATCTTTTTTCTTTTGCTATAACAAAATTACAAAAAAAAACTGTTTTATATAAAGGGGCAAGCCCCAGTATCCCTCCTACACTCCCTGCAAGTTACATGTACCAGTTCAGAGATCAAACAACAGTGTGAAAGGACAAAATCTGACTCCCCAGTGTCTAGGAATCCTTTCAATCAAAATGCCAGCATTTTGATTAAAAAAAAAGTTCATTGTAATGAACCTTAACAAAACACACTGTGCCCATACACACACACACACACACACACACACACATACATATATATATATATATATATATATATATATATATGCTTACAGCAAAACTCCCAAATGTTCACATCTGTTTTGTCAACACACAAAAAACAAAAAAGAATGTCAACAGGTATATGAGAATGATAAGCCCTGTGGTTGGGGAATATACCCCTTCCCTGAGAACTGTATACACCGCCCCCCCCCCCACACACACATATATATATATGTATATATATATATATATATATATATATATATATATATATATATATGTATATATATATATATATATATATATATATATATATATATACATACATGCACATGCATACATAAACATATTTATCTATTGCATTTGTTAACTGGGATGGTTCAACTCGGATTAAACCCATTTTCAGAGGATGCCCAGGGAAAAAAGCACTAGAGAAAAAAAATACAAAAGTGTGTGTGTGTGTGTGTGTGTGTGTGTGTGTGTGTACATATATATATATATATATATATATATATATGTATATATGTATATATATGTGTGTGTGTGTGTGTGTGTGTGTGTGTGTGTGTGTGCGTCTATATAATATGTATATTATAGATTTTTGATACAGTTCAAGAAAACCACTTGCTACGCAGTTTACAACTTTACAACTGCTTTATATCCATATGCACATTGAACAGTGAACAAATTTTCAGGTGTAATAGTTACACTCAAATCATCTTTTTTAATAAAGTGCACTTACGTGAATACAATCTCCACAGTATATTGTGTCATAGGAAATCACCACTGCTCAGTTCAGGCACAGGCAATGAATGCTAGTGCCAGGCTGATACAGTTGAGAAGTGGTGATTTCCTATGAGACAGTAGACAACACATTTTCATTGTCTGTGCCTTACTTGAGTCACAAAAAGTGAAGGAGTAAAATAGCAGAAGACAACTTACCGCATTCAGAGTCTGAGACTTTGGTACAATTCTTCGTCATATTTTCATCATCTTCACAGAGAGTGCATGGCATACAAGGCTCCGTGATGCTGTCTTCATCTGAGTATGTTCCATCAGGACACTCCTCGCATACTGTGTCCTGTGTCTTTGTGCAAGCAAACATTAACCCGTAACCTTTGTTGCATTTTGTGCATGGCTTGCACTGACCCTTGCTATTCATAAAGTAACCATATGTGCACTGGCACTTGGTATCCTCTGACTCCATACAAGGAATGAACATACGCTTCAGTCCAGTACACTCTGTACAAGGTTTGCAGGGTGCTGTGTGGCTGAAATCATCCGAGTATGTGACACCTGGAAACAAAAATGGAGAGGATTTATAAACTAAGAATATAGAACATTCCCTTAGAAATAAGAGAAAAACAAAAGAACAGGAAAAGATGCAACAAATTCACACATTACAGCCAAAAAAATGGAAACTTGAATGAAAGGACACAAAACTCAATAAAATCGACAGTAGAGAAATAAAATAAAACCAAAACAATCTGCATCTCAAAAAAGATACAAAGGCTGCAAAGTCTAAAGGAAAACATGTTGCACTTGTCAGTGACACAGAATTTAACTTGATACGTGAACATGTATAGAGTTGCCGAAACAACAAGGATGTTAATCAGTGAAATGGAAAAAGGCATGTTTATGTTTGAAAACCAAAATGTTCGTAAATCCAAATTTACCCAATTTACGCAGTTCTTGTACTAACCAAAGTGTAGAACAAATTGGTAGAAAATCCAATAATCAAATTATATAAAAATTATTCTTGTTACAACATGCATTTTATGTTACTACATATCAGCTTATGTTGCCAGCAAAGTAATTTTGGTATTTCCTCACTTGGAATCACTTCAGGTACAGATTATAATTTCACAATTATGACTGCAAGGCAATTTGTAATTGTTTTGATTACACTTTCACATTTATAGCCACAAGTCAAGGTCTCATTATACTGACCACCTTCAAACTCTTGTGCAGGTAAGAAATAAAGTACATAGAAATACTATAAGACCAAGTTAGCAGAATTCAGCTTTATGGCAGAGTGCCTTCCTGTTTCTTGCTTCTTCACCTATAGCTCAAGGCAAAGGAGGTGTGCTCTGCACACATACAGCCCTTTAAAACAAAGACATCCACTTCATCCACATGGAGCTCCTTAACTATACTCTCAGCTGCAGTTACTGTGTGTCAGTGTCACCAAAGCATATACCACTATCCAGTCAACAGAAGAAAAAAAGCTTTGTTTTGTGATTATGTTTCTTTTTCATCCAGTCGGTTTTCAGTCTTTTATGCCAATTTTTATTTGAGTTTAGTGGCTGGATTCTAAAATAATTTACAATTGGAGTATGTATGCCCCTACCCCAAGCTTACAACACTAAAAAGGACATAGGTTTCCAATAAAAGGGTTGCATGCTTCCTTATGTCCCCATTATAAGTAGGAATGAAGCTGTACCTAATTTCAAACACATTAAAGTATTCCAAGCCCAAATTGTAGGCAAGTACTCATTGGTAAAACACAGTTGCAAAAATGAACATGCAGTCTATGAGACCGGGTACCTATCAAACCATCGACAACTTAAAATAACGAAACTGACTCCACTGACAACTGAATTAACCGACAGCGCAAAAACGGATGTTTACAAGGTAAGGGGTGTAAATTCGCTACTCAAGCCTACCATGGTGTGGATGACACTGCCACCCTTCCTAAACCATGGTAGGCTTGAGTAGCGAATTTACACCCCTTACCTTGTAAACGTCCGTTTTTGCGCTGTCGGTTAATTCAGTTGTCGGTGGAGTCAGTTTCGTTATTTTAAGTTGTCGATGGTTTGATAGGTACCCATGAGACCACATAGTACTGTAAGTAACAGTCCCCCATAGTCCTAATGTGGAAAGAACAGTATTAGTCCTTAAAATCTGGAGGACACTTTTCAATGCCATGTTATGTGTTGATGCTCACATGGGTGCCTCTACGCAAACCGGGTACAGGCCCATACTCAGAGGTGTAGCTAGGGTGGGGTAATGAAGCAGCCTGTCTGGGCAAAAAGCGTTAGGGGCTGCAATCAGCTGATCAAATTTTAGTGCATTGCATTTGCAGTCAGAACCAAAGCACTCTGCTCCACAGCTTAAAGATGAGGATATGTGAGATGGAGGAATGGAGCTGGATGTCAGAATAGATAACTATGGCTCTGCTGATACTCTTCCAGTTACATAGGTTACAGTGTTTGTAGACAGCAGCAGAAGGCAGACAAAATGATGGAAAGAAAACAAAGAGGAAACGTAGAAAATAGGAGTGGTAATGGAGAAGTTAAGGAAATACAAACTGTGGTTATGGATTACGTGTGGAGTGAAGGATTTAATGTAGAAAATCTAACTCAGATAACATCACAGCAGGATAGAGCAATGGATCCCCAAGTGCAGTGGGAAATATTTGATTCAGTCGCCATATGAAGATACTTTGGACCCTTTCAAAGGAAACCAGTACAAACATTCAGCTGGAGTTGTACAGCAAGAGAAGGAACAGAAAATCGAGGTACTCTGATGTAGTCAATGTTGTGGAGTGATAGGTCAGTGAGTCTGCATACGAAAGAACAATGGATGACACAGGATGAAACTGAAGAGAATGTGGCACAGGATGATGCTCTGGAACTTTCTATAGAATGCTCACAGGAAATGGAAAACAAAGAATGTGCCCTCAGTTTAGAAGAAAATGATCTAAGAAAAGAGTTGCTTACTTTAATAGAAATGGACAGACATATTAACATCACTGAAAGAAACAGACTACAGAAAGTCACTAAAACCAAAAAACGTAGTTTGACAAAATAAATGAACATAGTAATTAGTAGTGTCCATAGAGATTCATGTGCTATAACAGAAGTAAATAGGATATATTACTGCGCAGCTAAATTAATAATAAATAAATTCTTACCAAAAAAACACAGCGTAATAAGGGAAAGGAAAGGGAGAAATTGAATGGCATCATGGATGAACTGAACAGAGAAACTATAAAGTACCTAACTTCTGGCTAAAAATACTAACATATTTACATGATGATTTAGCCATGAGTAAAAACTATTTATATGTGTACCCCGACCAGAAACCAGCCTGGTTAACAACAGGAAAAACAATACTCCTACTTAAGAGTGAACCTGCAAGCTATGCTAAAAACTGTAGACCAATAACTTGCCTTCCAACGACATATAAACTATACACTGGAATTGATGCCGACAGAGTATATAGTCATTTAAAAGAAAACTCAATCATGGCAATAGAATGAAAGGGTAACAAAAGAAAGTCATATGGAACAAAGGATCATTTGCTGTTAAATAAAGTCATAATGGAGAACTGTAAAAAGGGGAAGAATCTAAGTATGGATAGACTATAAAAAAGCATTTGATAGCATCCCACATTCATGGATAAAAGAGTGCTTAAAAATGTATAAGATACACCCTACACTGACTGATTACATTACAGCAACCGTGAAACAATGGCAAACCACCTTACAGTTAAGCCATGATACAGGACATATTATTATTATTAAAGGGATAAAAATTCAAAGAGGGATATTCCAGGGTGACTCTCTGTCACCCTGCTATTTTGTCTTGCCCTTAGCACATTAAGCTGTCAACTTAACAGATTAGGTCATGACTACAATTTGGCTCCCAAAAAACAACAAAGTGTAAAGACATTCCATCTTCTTTTTGTGAATGACTAAAAACTGCATAGTTCATCAGATGAGGAACTGGAAGCACAACTGTAGGTGGTCAGATTGTTTTTTCAGATGATATCAGAATGTCATTTGGTCTTGATAAATATGCAAAAGTAACCCTTAAATCAAGAAAGCTGCAGCACCAAGAAAACATCCGTTTCGGACAGAAATGTGATATAAAAGAACTTGAGCAAGATGGATTGTATAAATATTTGGGAACTGATGAAGGATCAACAATAAAACATGAACAAATGTGAATAAAACTTAGTAAGGAATATTTAGAAAGGAATATTTAGAAGACTTAAATTAATAGTGAATACAGCACTGACATCTAGGAACAAAGTCCAAGCTATAAACCAATCTGCTCTTCCTATCATAACGTACAGTTTTGGAGTGTATGACTAGCCACAAAAGGTGTTGGACAGGTTGGAAAGGTAAACAAGAAGGATGCTTCATGCTCATCAAATGATTTATAAAAATCAGTGCGTACAAAGACTATATATTCCCTGTTCTGAAGGAGGTATGGGCCTCCTCAAAACTGATTAAATGTATAAATCTGCAATTGTAGGACTGCACACATATCTGCTGACCTCATAAGACCCAAATGTTGTGAAAGTTGTAAAACACGGAAAAAGACCAAGATAACTTTCGTCCTTAGTTTAGCAGTAGCATATAGATGTGAAGTAGGAATGGAAATCAAACCAGAAGTAGATAAAACTCAGGCAGCAATTAATTGTGCCAAAAAGCAAAAGAAAGAATATAAGGTGAAGGACCAGATGAGAAGCCAAGAAATGTGGAAAATGCATAAAATATAGTTGCAGGTATAGAAACCTCTTGGGACAACCTCATGTTGATCTTGATCGAATGCAGGAATAGTTAAGGAGAGGTGAATTTAAATCAAAAGATGAAACATTAATATTGGTGGCCCAAGACAGTGGACTGCATACATGTTGGTTTACAAAGTCCATTGAACATGTGGGAGAAACAGACAAACGTAGGTTCTGTAAAACAGAATTCGAAGCAGTTGCGCATCTTGTTGCTGGTTGTCATATGCTAACAGCATACATGTCCTATATGTATCATATACAAGGACTGTATACTGAAAGGCATAATAATGTGGCAAGAGAAACATCAGCCACAAAGAATTATAGAAAATGATGAAGTTTATATTACATGGGATCATCCATTACCAATAGTTCAAAAAAATAGATGCAAGAAAACCAGACATAGTAGTCCATGAAAAGAAGACAAAAGTCGCATTGATCGTTGAAATTGCTACGCCCAATGACTACAGTGTCTTACGTACAGAAAGACACAAAGTCATAAAATACCAGGATTGCAGGTAGAAACAAGGGCAATGTGGCAGAAGGATTACCTAGACAGTTCCAATAGTAGTAGGAGCAACGGGTCTTATAAAAAAGAATTTACAGTCATACTTAGAAATATTACCAATAGATGTAACCCCATACAAATTGCAGAAGGAGTCATTACTGGGTACATTGCTGGTGCTAAAAAAGCACTTCTGGCTAAAATCAAAGATCAAAACAATATTAATTTAATTAAACTTTAATAACGGCGAAAATAAACTGGAACCAGCAAATAAAATCAAGATGAATTTAATAAGCGCTTTCGGAAAAGCTAATACTTTTCCTTCTTCAGTGTTTGTTTATTCATTAGTTTTTGGTTTGTTTGTGGTCGTCATTAATTAAACTTTAATCATACTTTGACTTAGGAACCCAAAAGACTTGGGCTAAATTAAAAAAAAGTGACAGTGCCTGCAAAGTAGACAAAAAAGATGGAAATTCCATTTCTTTTTCCAAGTGTATGGCTGTCTGATCAAAGATAATGCACACATGGATGAAGTACTAAGCACTTAGATTCCCCACCCCCCAATAAGAAAACCTCCATAAAAAACTTCTCCAAAGCCAACTTCATGCTACTCAAGTCAGAAGTTACAAACTTCATGGCACCCATGCAGACGGGAACTGAAAGTTCAACTGCTGAGTCCTACACTAAGGCACTGTACGAGCATGAATCATGCCATCCCAAATAGAACCAAGATGCTCTCTTCCAAAAAAAAGGAAGCCAATCTGGTGGTCCCCTGCCATAAACAAACTTTACAACAAAAGGAAAAAAAATGTTGAAGAAAAGAGAAAAATCCCAGGATGCAAAAACCTCCCTTACCAGCCTTAGTAAGAAGCTGAGATCCCTCATAAAATCCTCCAAAGCTAGTTACGAAAATAAAATTGCCAAAGATTCCAAAGACAACCACAAGGCATTCTATAACTATGTCAAGAATCTAAATGGCAATGCTCAGATCTACTCTGAGCTGCAATAGAATGGCATTAAAAATACTGATCCCAAGGATATTGCCAATATCCTGGCAGATCGATTCACTGCCAACTTCACCCCCTCTCACCCCCTAAATGGCCCATCTCAATACCGGAAGATTGTCAAATTTCGGTAATAATGGCCACAAAGGTAAAAAACACACTCTCCAAAGTTAAGAATACAGCATCCATGGGACCAGATGACATCCTGGGCTGTGTACTACGTGAACTACAAAATGAACTGGCACCTCACTTAAGTGTCATGTTTAATCATACCCTCACCTCAGGCTTCGTGCCCACTGAGTGGCGCACAGCTACAGTTATCCCACTCCACAAGGGGGGATCCATCTTGGATCCCGGGAACTACCACCCCATCAGTCTGATAAGCCTAATCTGCAAGGCCATAGAATGTATTATCATGGCACTTATCAACAAAGACATTGGCAACCTTCAAACACTACACCCCACCTAGTTTGGGTTCATGAAGGGCCAATCTTGTCTCCTGAACCTGATTGACTTCTTCAGATCAGTCTCCAGAGCCATGGATGAAGGTAAGGCCATCCACACAGCCTATCTGGACCTTGCCAAGGCCTTTGACACCATTAACCACTCTGGAATCATAGATAAACTTACTAAGCTGGGCATTAATCCTTACGTCACTCGATGGGTTGCCAATTGGCATACTGACAGAGCCCACATTGTAAAAGTAGCTGACTCCAAATCCAGCTCCAGACAAGTGGAGTACCTCAGGGTTCAGTCCTGGGACCTCTCTTGTTTGGCATCTACTTCTCTGAAGTACAGGCCAACACTAAGGGACTCTGGCTAACAAAGTTTGCAGATGACTGCAAACTGGGAGCCATTATTGAATCTCAAAATGATGTGGATGCTCTACAAAAGGGCCTTACAGAGACAGATGATTGGTGCCAGAGCCATGGGCTCAAGCTCAATGCCAAGAAATGTATAGTTATCCCCTTTGGGAAAAAAATATGTACCCGTGAATTACCACATAAGTGGCAGTACACTAAACACTGAAAGTGTGATAAGGGACTTAGGGACACAGGTGGACAGTGGTCTTACCTTCAATAACCACATCACCACAACAGTAAGGAAATCCTTCTATGTGGCAAACCTCAAGGGCTTTTCTTCAAGAAAAAAAGGAGGTCATTTTCCCACTGTACTCATCCCTCATTAGACCCATTATAGAATACAACGCCCCATTTGGTATGTACCTCTCAAGACATCTGCAACACCTGGAAAGGCCGCAGAAATACCTCACTAAAAGAATCTCAGACCTAAAGCAGATGCCCTATGCTGACCACCTTAAAAAACTCCAGCTATACTCTTGTCGCTTATCGTCTACACAGAGGCGATCTCTGCTTAAAATACAAGGCCATGTCAAATCCAGAGCTATTGGACATGCTACACTTAAAGAAATCCCAATCCCTCAGAGCCACATGCTCCAGGGATCTAAAACTTGTCATCACAATAAACAAAACATGCTGGAGGGATAGGTTCCTGACCCAGAGACTCCCCATACTCTGGAATAGACTGCCCATACATGTCAAGCAGAGCGCCTCTTTGGCCCTCTTCAAAAGGAACCTTGATGATTGGATGGGAGAAAGGAAATTCACCCCAGGGATCACGTCAGTCGCCCTGCTAGACAGGGGTCCAGGGAAGTAAATAGTGTGGGAAGAAATAGCCAGGGAATTGTTATGGCTAGGCTTGTATTGGCCCTAGGGCCGATAGCCTAGTACCAACCTATGAACCTATGAGAGACAGAAATGATTTGGTTATTGTGTCTCTGTGACACAGGGAAGAGGTTAAATATAAACTTCTGACATCTTTCTTGAATTGCATATGACAAGCAGCCTGCCTGCCTGATATGATATGACATTGTTTTCTAGATCAAGTGATGTAGATGATTAGAAGATGTGATTCTCAGGAAGATACAGTGTGTTTTGTATGCGCTTTTGTCATGATCTAAGTTGATGTATTAAGTATATAGTGAAGCAGGTATGCCAAAGCAGGATACTGTGTCTTTTAGATCAGAGTTTGAACAGGATTTCATGATATACTATCCTGTTTTCTAGATTTATCTAACCTAGCTTTATTTCAGTGTCCCACAATGAGTATCTCAGTAGTGAAGTGGTATGATATGTAGGCTCCAGTTTGTGGTAAACATTGTTACTGAGTCCTCATATAGGAGGACCCGTACCATAGTTTTGGCAGTAATAATTCATATCTGTGTATAACATGCATTAGATATAAGATTTAAGTATTCCAAGTGTCTAATTAGTATTTAAGGCTGTTGTCTCCCCAATCTCCTTAAAACCAAGGCTAAACTGATTCAGGCAGTTATAAAATAAAAGTATCACCCAAAATTTGAAAAGTAGAACTCTGAATGAATTGCATTTATATTGTTAAGTTGGGGGTTATAAGTTGGTAGGGGGTTGGGAGTTGGCATAATGGTTAAGTTGTTTAATTCACGAATACAAGGTACAGGGTTTAATTATCACTTTTAAGTGAAATTATCTAGGCTTAAAATGACCCTAAACGGCCACTAGCCTGGTACTTAATTAAGAAGTTCTTTTGTTTCAATAAACATTAAAAGACTTCTGAAGAAAATGAATTGTACACACCCAAAGTTTATAAAAATCACATCATGTAATCATTGACATCATGTAGTGTAGAGCTATCTTAAATCGTTAAATACACTAAAATATGCATAGTGAGGATTAAACTGGGAAAATGTTAACATAGTTTGTGTATTACTGCAAAGGTTTCAGTATAAGAATGCTGTTAATATAGGTATTGTTCAAAGGTGGGGTGTGATTTAAGTTTGCCACAATAATTCTCAAAACTCTTAAGTGACAGTTAAAATCACCTCCCTTGATGCTCATAGAAATGCTATCAAGATCAGAATATATATATATATATATATATATATATATATATATATATATATATATATTTTTTTTTTTTTTTACCATTGCCTTATGCACTATGTTTAAAAGAGTGTTGCTTTCATCCTTTTTAATGGAGCATCAGTGTTCAATATTCTTTGCTGCAATCACTTTGGTCTTCCAAATGTAAAAAGAGATGCATGAATCACAAATAGCAATACAAATTCCAAAGCAGCTGTTGCAGGAGAAATAAGATTATACAATCAAACATTTATGCAAATGAATCAGGTCAGCATAAGGACCTCCAAAATGTACTGAAAATAAGTACACTTTTACATACCTTTTGCCCTATTACTAATCAAACATGTTTTACTAACTTCAAGAATGTGTTTTAAATTTATGGCTCTCTTGTTTGCAAAATGTGGACACTGAGCAGCACATCAAATTAAAGGCTCATTACCCAAAAGTAACTTCCAGTTGTTACTGACAACATTTTTATGATTGTAATGTCAACATTATAAGCTAGGCAAAGTAACAACCGGGATGGTATGTTCAGATTTAAATTACATTCAGCTTACTTTGTCTGTGCAACAACAAGAATGTACTAGGTATATATGTAACTAAAATGTGGGTCACCATGAATTTTAGTTTCTCTTTTTATAGGTAGTGCAGAAAGATATACCTGGCATGCCAGATGCACAAACTTATCTGCCTTGGTAAATGACTTGGAATGTAGGATGCAAAAGTATAAACATCTATTGAATTGTACCAAAACCACTGAATACAGATGAATAACATAATTAAATATTGCCAGAAAGACAGCTACAATATTAAACTAATAATGAAACCGAGATGGTTTAACATTAAACTGCTGTTTAATGACCATTTTATTAATTTTAAAATTATATTGTTTGCATTTAATGATACCTGAGATGTGACTGGGACTGTATAGACACTGTGACATGGCATTTTTTAAAGTAGATGAAGAAATACTAAGTGCATGAAAGGTATTGTTTTGTTTCAAGTGAGTTTGATGTGGTTCATGGTTCATTTTTCTTTTGAATCAACGTAAATCTGTTGGCAGAAAATTAGCTTTCAGCACAGCTAACCTGCCAAGTTTACTCTCAGTTGTACCAGTATAAATCTTTCATTATCTCTTAAACTCTCCCTTTTTAATATCTCCTGGGTAGTATGTGATAAGATCTATATCTTAGAATTATGTGATGTCATTGTGGGGCAACATGCCATAACTATAGCAAATGAACCCGACCTAACAATGCAGCACTGCTGGAGAACAGATAACTTGACAATTGTGTAGGACTGAAAACCTGACATATAGAACAGTCATGGGATAAGATGACTGCCATCCGGGTGTATGTTCTTGGAATGTACACTGGCACAACAGGCCAGCAGCAGGTGTAGCAGAGAGACAGCAACACAAAGACATGTCACTTTACTGACCCTTTCACACTAAGGTGAGTGTGGGATTAAGCAGAATACTATTGCACTATGTGAACCTTAGATGTCTGAGGAGTTGGTGCCTCATACTTACAAGGGGTCTCCCAACTTTTACTGATGTACAGAAACCAGTGAGATTTCTACTAAAAAACAAGACTAATGTTGCATGTATAGGACTGCAGTTATACTGCAATCCTTATGTTAGATCTTTCTTACCAGTGCTGAGCTGGCATGCAACATTGCTTATAATTTTGTAATTGTTTTCACCACCATCATATAAATTCACACAGGAGTTGCCTTAGGTCATCTGGTGCCCTAGGCAGAAGGGCTCCATGGCACCCCCTACCACACCACCCGGTGCTCCCATCCTGGTCTACCTACACCAAATAAATACTGGAAAAGCGCCCCTACTAGAGCATGCCCTAGGCGGCCGCCTAATTGGCCTGTGCCTAAGGCTGGCTATGAATTCACACAATGAAGCACAGACAGATTAGCAGGCAAGATCTGCAATTACTTTATGTCACCAACTGTACTATTGGCTTGCAGCATTTCAGTGGGAAATGCATGGCCCCACTGCTTTACAGCCTCAGCACATAGGCTCAGTTCTGAAGCTTGGTCACTGAGTGTGTGTGGGTGGGAGTTTGCATCTCTAAGTGTGTGGAGTTTACATTTCTGTCCCTATGTTAGATTTGTACATCAACTCCCATTTCCTTACAAAAACAGACTGGCTTTCTGCATTAAAATATTTACACACACTCTCCTTACTCTTACGTTTGTGGCATAGATGATATCTGAAAGGGTCCACGGACTCTCGACAAATCTTAACAGAATCAAGGACAAATCCAGAAATAATCAGGAACACTTTTAAAATATTAGCACTATTAGTTGATGACAATCACAGAGTAAGAGAATGTGAATTAATATATACTTTCTGAAGTAAAACAAGTTTATAATACTAATTACTGTCATTCTGTATTGTGTAACTCACCACCTTTTCTCCATATGTCACCAATTTTAAGAGGGCTGAAGAGGGTCAAAGCTAAAATTGGAGTAAAAAAACAGGGAGTCTCTAAAAAACAAGGACAGTTGATATGGGAGCAACTCTATGACTGGAATAACAAATCGTAAATAATGAAATAAAGAAGTAAACAAACACATAAATAAATAAATAAGAAATTAAGAATGCCATCTGGTAGCTTTCACCAGCATTAGTTATTAGATTTTGTTAATTGGATTAGTCTAATACTTACGGTATTTTAAGTCGCAGTTACAGACAGAGTAAATATGTGATAATAAATTAAGAATGCCATCTGGTAGCTTTCCCCAGCATTAGTTATTAGATTTTGTTAATTGGATTAGTTTAATACTTACAGTATTTTAAGTTGCAGTTACAGACAGAGTAAATACGTGATAATATAGCACATTGTAATAGCATAGGTGTAGTGTATGCCTCTCTAACAAAAGGTCACTTGGTCAAGTGTATAATGAGTGAGTGCATAATCATCGGGTTCTACCTCATGATGTTGAACTGTCAGATCACTTTTTTGGATCAGAAATCACTGTGGTATACCTTCCTACCTGTGCACACACAGTGACCACAGAGACCAGGACTTTCCTTTTTTCTTTGTTTTATTTTATTCTTATTTTATTTGTATTTATTTTCTGGGGTAGAACACTGCTCTCCAGGGACCTTTTTCATATACAGACCAGGAGTGGTTTCAGTGATTGTACGAAGGTGGAGTCTGTATAAGTATTGAGGTGAGGGGACATGCTCCCTGAAAAAAAGCTATTTTTTTTATTTTCTTTGTGAAGCTGAAGCTTTAACAACTTTGCTATTTCCAGATGAGTCTTCAATGAGTTGACTCTTGATGAAATGTAAGGGAAGGACCATAAAAGGTAGGGAATGCAGACTGCATCAGATTGTGTAACTATGACAATGGCTATTTTTGAGAGGAACCGTTTCTAAGAGGTAGATGGCAACACATTTCCCTACATAGTGTTTTGAACATAGTGGACATCCTTTTCAACCAGTATGAGCCATATGCAATGATGTGATTAACTATTTTATTTATTTATTTTTATTTTACATTTGTTATCTGGGGGTGTCTGACTGAGCCGAAAAGACCCTTTTTCAGCAGAGGCCTGGGGAGAAAAGCTCCACAAAGAAAAATTACAGATACATTTAGTTATTTAGACATGATCAGTATACACACAAATTACAAAAGACATGTTTTTACAGTGGTATGCGGCACATCAACAGTTACAGAGGAGAACAAACAAAAAAATTAATTTTAAAATAAAGGTAATTAATAGATTTGTGGTGTACAGCTGAATATTGGAACATAGGTAGAATACATACATAGTACACAGGTACAGTACATACATTGTAGATTAGCCTGTGTTTGTGAGTAAGACTGAAAACTATTATCAAGTGCTCTAGATTTAGTATGTATACCTTATCCACTTTCACTAGTCTGGGGAGCAATCATGGCACTGCCAACTTTGCTTGAGATGTTGCCTGATGAGGTCTTTAAAGGAGGCTTTGGATGATGTGTTTTGAATGCTAGTGGGGACAGAGTTCCATTTTTTAGCCACTATATAGTGCATCTTCAAAGCTATTGTAGCTGTTGGTGACTTCTAGTAGCAGTTTGCTTGATGATCTAAGAGGCCTTTTGGCTGAGTGATGTTGTACTAGGTTTTTGAGGGCAGGACACTTATTGGGGAGGTAATAGATAGAATGACAGAGGCAGAGCTGATTGTAGGTTAGGAGGTTGGGCAGTTCAAGCCAGTGGAGCTGTCTCAAAGCAGGACAGTGATGAGTTCTATATGAGCAATTTGCAGCAAAGCGGGTAATTCTGTTATAGCAGGCTTCCATTTTGCTTAGTTCAGTTTTGTTGAGATTAGTCAGAATGGGAGATGCACAGAGTATGGTGGATAGAATTTGGGAGCGAGCAATGGCTAATCTTGTGTTGTCGGTAAGAAATGGTTTGATACAGTAGAGTGATCCCAGTTTTGCATGTACTTTTTTAATAGTTAAGTTGAGATGACTATCAAATTTTAGGTTGGAGTCTATGGTTATTCCCAATAGCTTAGCCTGTGCCACTGGACCGATTGGAGTAGCATTTGTGGAGAAGATAGTGAATTGACTGTTATCAGTGTTTTTGTTAGAACTGGTTATAATCATAAGCTGAGTTTTCTTTGGATTGAGGATAAGTTGGGCTTTGGTAAGGTAGTTTTCAACGTCAGAGAATGCTAGTTGAGTTGTTTGCAGGAGAGTGGGAATGTTTTGTGCAGCACAGATTAAGGTAGTATCATCTCCATACTGAACGATAGATGCATGCTGTGTAGAGGTATGGAGGTTATTTGTGAACACTGTGAATAGTAGTGGTCCTAAGACAGAACCCTGTGGGACTCCTATAGTTATGGGCAGCTGAGGAGAGAGAGAATTTTCACATTTCACAGCTTGGTACCTTTCAGTTAAGTAGCTTTGGAACCAGGTAAGAGTGGAATTTGATAGGTGATATTGGTTTAGTTTGTTTAGCAGGATTTGGTGTGAGACTGTGTCAAATGATTTGGACATAGCCAAAAAAGGAGTTGACATCTGTAGGCCTTCATTTTTGAGATGGTTTACTGTGTCTGTGAAGCAGAGGAGGGCTGTAGTGGTACTATGGGCAGGTCTGAAACCATGCTGAGTAGGTAACAGGATGTTGCTGTCTTGGAGATAGTTTAGCATCTGAGTATGGATTCATTTTTCTAGGATTTTGGCTAGGGGGGAGAGTAAAGCAATGGGCCTGTAGTTATTAAGTTCAGTGGAGGTCCTGCCTTTATGTATGGGTGTAACATAGGATATTTTCCAGAGTTTGGGCACATAGTTTTCACCAATTGATCTGTTTATGAGAGTGGAGACTGGGATAGCAACAGCATCTGCTGTGAGTTTCAAGAAATAACTGTGGAGTAGGTCGGCTGCTGTTGATGAGGTTTTTAGTTTGGAGAGCAACTTTTGATTGAAGTGATGGAAACTGTTTTGTGGGTAAAGCTTGTATTAGTGTCATCTGTGTTGGGGGGGGGTAGTGAGGAAGGAACTGTCCATTGATAGTAAGGAAAGAACAAAGTGGGAGTTGAATTGTGTTTCGATAGGAACTTTAGTGTCAGGGATGGTTGGCTTGGGGGTAGCCTTTTGGGTGGATTTTAGTAGCTGGTTTACATTTTTCCAAAATTATTGGGGGTTGTGTTGGTATTTAGTTTGTAATGTTGTGTAGTAGGATTTTTTTGTCCAGCCTACTGCATTTTTTGCAAGGTTGTGCAGTTCTTGGTACTTAGTTAGGCTTTGTGTTTCTTTGTGTTTTTGATAGTAAAGCCAGGCAGTGTCTCTGGACTTCAGGATTTGTTTGGTTTCTTTACTAAGCCAGGGGTTTGTAAAGGTTCTAACCTTGATTTTGTGCAATGGAGCGACAGTGTCTAGGTGTTGTAGAAATGTTTTGTTGAAATATGCTACAGCCTGGTCAAGTGGGAAGGTTTTTAGGGGGGGTCCAGTCACAGTTACAGAGTAAAGTGCTGAGGACCTCAGGAGAGAATTTTTTTGTGTTTTTAGTGGATATATAAGTGGTTTTGCATATGCTTGTTCTACTATGTATAAAGTATATTATGTTGTGGTCACTTAAGGTGTCTGGCAGACTGCCTGTGTGAGGGTACAATGTGGGGTTGTTAGTTAGGACCCAGTCAAGGATGGATTCCCTTTTAGATTTTTTATCACATCTAGTTGGAATTTGGACTAGCTTCTGGTAGCCATGGAGATTTATTAAATTACTTGGTGGTTCTGATATACAGGTGAACCAATCTAGGTTGAAGTCCCCCAGAATAAGGGTTTCTTGTGAGTATGTGGAAGAACACCAGGATAATAAGTCTTCAAGGCTAGCAGGTGCATTACCAGGTGGAATATAGATCACAATTTTGGTGATGACCATTTTAGGGTGAAGCTGAAGTTGTGAGATAAGTATGTCCCAATTATTGGGGGAGGGGTAGGAGTTTGGTAATTGACGTACAATTAAAGTTGGACTTGTACAGTAAGGCAGTTCCACCCCCTTTACGAAGTGGTCTGTCTTGTCTAAGATATTGTAGCCGGTAGGGAGAACTTCTGAGTTAGCTATGTTTTTATTTAGCCAGGTTTCTGTTAAAGCAACTATGTCTGGGGAGTAGTACTAGTTGTATACTAAGTGACAATGTTATGCATGATCTGGGTGTTTAGAACAGTGCCAGAGCCTATCCTAGCAAGCATAAATGAGGGACAAGAATACTAAGTGACGTTGTTATGCATGATCTGGGTAATTACAGCAGTGCCAGAGCCTATCCTAGCAAGCATAAATGAGGGGCAAGAATATTAAGTGACAATGTTATGCATGATCTGGGTATTTACAACAGTGCCAGTGCCTATCCTAGCAAGCATTAATGAGGGGCAAAAATACTAAGTGACGTTGTTATGCATGATCTGGGTATTTACAACAGTGTCAGAGCCTATCCTAGCAAGCATAAATGAGGGACAAGAACACTAAGTGATGTTGTTATGCATGATCTTGGTTCTTTGTAGCTGCCCTTAGATGTACTCTCTTGCACTACAGTCTTGGTCCAAAACAGGAGAAGTCTGTTTTATTTTCATTAAGGAATTTAACAGATCGTTTTGCTTCTTCTTTTTAGAAATGAGGCTGTTGCCTGCATACTTCCCCCCAATTTTTAAAAAAAAAAAAAGAGTATTGATATTACAGTGGGTAGCAGCTCCCTTACAAAAGGAATTAACCAAAACCCGCCAGAATCTGTCAGAATATTAAAGCCAGCATGTCAGATTTCTCTGTCATCATAACATTCTGAAAGATATGCAAATGCACTAGCAAGGTCCAATATTCTAAATTAATGCCAAAGCACTGAATTGATGTTTCTGAATGAAAATGAAACTGGATGAATTCACCAAATCACGAGGTCATAGAAAATACCACTGAAACTGGACACCTCAACTGAATATAACTCGGTGGAATCAGCTTGGACTTGGTAATATCTATCTAGGTAGTTTCAATACTGGACATATTTGTCAAATTTGTGATTCACCCAATTTGATTTTGTACAGTAATACTTTCTGAAATGGTGCTCTCCAAATACAGTTATTCCTTTGTAGCTTTCCGAAGAATTGAATTGGTTAAACTACCAGAAGCATGCCAGGCAAAGAAAGGCACCATGGCCTGGTGCAGTACTTACAACAAGAATGATGGTGAACTGTAATTAGTATATGGAAGGCCATTTATCCATCCATCCATACATACATACATACATACATCAATCATCTCTCCAGCCACACATCCATCCATTTCTGATATCCTGCTTTATTTTTTACATGGTTGTGGGTGTCCCAGAGCCTATCCTAGCAAGCATCAGCAGAAAATAAGAGACATTATGAAGTCCTAGCACTGAAAATGGTTCACATTAGTACTTCTGTATACTTTAATTTTAAACATTAGGCCTTAAGGCATTTTTAATTCAAAGTAATGTTATCAATAATGTACTGTAATATAAGAATAAAATTCCTCATACTACTGCAAATAAGAGTGAATTTTCATTAATCAAAACACACTCAAGTTTTGAATCTGTACAAGCATGAGACTTTAAATAGGTATGTGGCGTACATGTACACTACTGGAAATTTCACATTTGAATCTTTGTTTGGAATACATTAAACTGAGCTCCTTACAGACATCCATGTGACATTTTCTCTGGTATTACTCTGCAGAATCAGCTGTGAGCCATTACTGACTCACAGCAGGTGCACACTGCAAATATAATAGTATCTAATTGGCTTTTTCCCATACCAGCAGAAGGCCTGTTAATGGAGTCTCACTGGTGCAAATTGCCAATCTGTGCATCTAAAGTGAACTGTCTGCTGTCTGCTGAAGTAACATCAGTTCTGCCACACAGCTATGTAGCAAGGTCAAGGAAATATTTTTTTTCCTTTATGGTCACAGAACATGTTAGAAGTAAGTAACATCTGTTAAGGAAAAAAGGGAGCTTAGTTTCCAGCCTTGACGGTGAAGTCTGATAGACAGCTAACGGCAGTTCTGACCAGGGTTGGAATGTTAATCGTGTATGTACAGCTAGAACTGGGAAAGGGAAACAAGTGCACTTAGCAACTACAGGCTGAATATACTGGATATAGTGTGGGGTATGTGACTCTCTAGGAGTACAGACTTTAGAAATGCAATTAAGACAGCTTTCAAAATCATCAACTTGACTATGACCTCCTAAAACTAAGTTTAGGCCTGGACAGTGCACTACAATTACATTTTTCAATATTATTGAAATATATAGGGCATGGATGAAGAGCTAAGGTTTTCTGACTAGTGGTCTACTTTGTATCTAAAGTCTCCGATCATGTCTTCTATCCTGCCTACCTCTCTGTACTCCTTTTTTGTCCTTAACTCGCTACCATCCACCTGTGCTAGAACATTATTTTCCCCTCCCTAGCCTTTGCTACTATTGGTGTCTCCCAGGGTTCTTTACTTGGAATGTTTTTTTCCGTTAATAACTCTTCCTCCTTTGATATTCATCCAGTCATTCGTTCTCTGATACCTGCTTTTTCCACTCCATTCTGGGGAGCCAGAACTTATCCTAGCATTTAGCAGAGCAAACAAAGAAAGTAATTCTGGATAAGGTGCCCATGTACCACAGAGCACACACACACACACACACACACACACACACACACACACACACACACACACACACACACACACACACACACACACACACATCTGTTCACGTATGTTACTCACACCTACAGGAAATTTTCGATGAGCATCAGTTCACCTATAGTTTGACATTGGGAAGCAGGAGAAAACAATGTAGCATCCAATGAAAACTCAATGGGTAAAGGGAAAACAAGTCGGTTCTGCACAGCAGACCCCTTATTTTGGATGCAAACTGGACGGCGAATTCTAAGAGGCAGCAATGCTGTAGCACCAGTGTCTTCCATCCTGGCATTCCTACATTAATTACAATTCTTATAAAACTAAAAATATTTACCTGCGCCAACAGTCATAAACATAAAACTAGCAAATTAAATCAAAACTTAGGAAAATATTAGAAATCTTTTTTTTTTTTTTTGTTTCTTTTTCAAAATGTCAGAAGTTTAGCTCTTTCTTCTCACAAATGATAAGCAGCTTTCATCAGAAAGTTCATGTCAATAGTTCACATAGGTAGTGTTTCAGTACACAATGTCATCACACAAAACTACCAGTTCTAAGCAGGATTCCAACACTAGGAACCCACTATATATGATATACAGTAAAAGCAATGTTTTTAATAAATATTTTAGTACTTGTAGTTTCATTGCTACCTGACTGCGGTGGTGGTGCTGCCTCAAGTAAGACGTCCTGTTCGATTCTCAGCTAGAGTGTCTTCTGTGTGGAGACATGCGTGAATGGGTGTACCTTTGTTGAAGGTTGTGCATCAGGGCCGGCAACTCAGCACGTAAAAATCTACTGCCAATCATTAGTGGACAGGAGTTCCGCTGTGGCGACCCCTAACTGGGAAAAGCCGAAAGACACAACAAAAAAAAAAGTCTCATTGATACCTGGTGGATGGTTGCCTTAAATTGATTCCTTCACCACATCTTAAATTCTAGCATTTCAGTGAAGTTAATACCCTAGCCATAAGCCTAGCTGGGTAAAAAAAAAAATGTTACTCCTAGCACAGCATTTTGTATTTTTCTAAAGGAAATTGTTTTCATTTTCTTTAACTCGATCTCATATAGGTATTTAGAGGTCTAGAGATTTGCCCTTGCTCTCACTACTATTATATCTTCTGATATATAGTCCACCACTCCCATTAGTTCTCTGCTTTGGGGAATTATAAACCTGCATTCACACAGTTATAGGGCCTCAGTAAAGCTTACTTCTGAGATCATCTTGTACATGAAAGAAGGATTAATCCTCAGAGACAGTCTATCTTTATGGAAGAATTCAATAGTTCCCCACACAAAAATGGCCTACATTTTCTTTACAGGAGTAATTGTTAACAAAAACATGTCTTCAAATGTTTCAAATGTTTGTAATTCACTTTACTGTCATTCATAAGGTCAAGAGTAAAGGTGCAAAAGTTTAAAACTGCGAGTGGAAATCCTGTCACCTCCAAAATGTCGACACGTTGCTTGCGTTTATGGTTTTGAGCATCTCTTTTTTAACTGGATTGCACTACAGTGGGGATCGGAAAAAGTACCCTTTTCTGCATTGTAGTGCAATCTCAGAGTTAGAATATATAATTAGCAGGGGGTGTGAGGGGTTCAGGTGGCTTGCCCCCCGCTAAACATTGGTAGTACATTTTCAGATGTCCAGTTAATGTTGATAATGTTGAATTCAACATACTTTTATTACCACATTTGGAATTGTGATCGAACGGTGTGGACAATTTCAGCATTTTGGCTCGAGTAAGCATTAATCGCAAAACCAATTTGCACAACTTTGACAGCAAATCCTTCCAGAATAGAATCTTCAAATTCAACATCCTCACAGACTAATATGAGTGGAGTGGGTCAGTTTCACCTGGTCAAAGTTGATGTCCCAATGAGAAGAGGTGGAGTATCCTGAGGGACTAAGATGTAGCACCCCCCATTTAAAGGTGTCCAATAGCCATAAGGGGAGTCAAGGAGGCTCTTTTGGAATATATTTTGGAAAAGCTGACAGATACATTTTATGATAGGTTTCAATAAATAAAATAAAACAATAAAAAATTATAAAACATGTGCCAGTTATTCTACTTGGTTGAGCAGTGGTCAGGCAGTATGGGGAATATCTTTGTGGGGCACCAAGTAGATAACTTGTTCCACTTTGATTGTTACGAGCTCCGTAAATAATCTGCTCCACTTTGATTGTTGCATACTTCACAGATAAAATGTTCCACTTCAGTTATTACAGATAGTTATAGGAGACCAATTTTCTTGGGTGACGAAAGCCAGGGTACCTTTTTGGCTAGGCTTATATAGGCCCTAGGGCCAATAGCCTAGTACCTCCCAATGAAACTATGAACCACCCCAGAATATCCAGTCCTTCACAAAATAAAGGATGGTGGTCATGGCTTAAATGTAAACCATCCGGGCTGCAAATATGATGGCAATGAGATCTGGCTGACTGTCCCCCCATCTCCTTGCTGATTTGGTAGGAAGAGGTTAATTGCCAGATAATCTTCTGTTATTTGGCTTAGAAAAAAAATTTATTGCTGCCTGGGACATCAGGGAGATATGAAGATGACTATGGATTTGTCCTTTATGGTTTTGCCTTCATTAAGACCTTTTGGATTGGGAAACAGGATGGGGGGATGATGTATATGGACAGCCATTACACAAACTTTGGACAGTGCAGATATCCATTTAAGAGGTGAAAAGTCTACTGCTGGATTGCTCCATGCGGGCACCAGTTGTAGAAAGGTGCTACTTTCCAAAACCATTCATGGTTTGATCCATTAGGTTTTACTGAGGGTTTCTGAGAGGAAGAGTCTTAGTGGGTCTCAGATGTCTTTTTTATGGCAAATCTTATAACTGCATAGTGAGCTTTCACAGGGGGTAGGAGTGATTCCATTCCTGATTGTGAATGTACCACATAGTTGTAATGCTGATGGTCATTATTAAAAAGGGCTTAGCTGCACTCTTGGGCCCAGCTCTTGACAGATGCATGTGTTGCTGTGATCATCTCCAGATATATGTACCATTCCAGGATGCTCGCAGACTGTAGGCATTTACATCACATTATCAGATGATGAAAAGAGCGAATGCTCATTCATCGAACCAATAATGTCGAAATCACAAAAACGTGAATACATGGAACAGCAATTTTTTTCCCAGGGAAAAAATTTGCTGCTCTGCAAAAAAAAAAAAAAGTTTAAGCACAAAATTAAGTGGGGGGCTTCACACCCACACCCCCCAATGTGGGGGGCTATGTCCCCCACATCCCCCTACTTAAATATACCAACTCCGAGATCGCACCATAGTGCAGGAAATGACAAAGTCCCAAAGACGGCCCACCGATTTTTTCCCCCCAGGATAAAAATCGATGTTCCGTGACTTCACTATTTTCTCCTTTCGACATTATCGGATCAATGAAAGAGCATTCGCTCTTTTCATCACCTGATAATACAATATAAACTAGACTGCAGACTTTGCAATTGGAACTCCTTCAAGGGACCCCTACAAGGTGTATGTCAGGTATTTGACATAAGGACTTGGAAGAAGCATGTAGAACAGTGAGTGTCTCTCGGTCAAGCTGCAGCACTTTCATCCACCATGGCAATTCCTCCTTGACATCTGTAATCAGAGTGACTTTAATCTCTAAAGGGTTCTCGCACAGGTCCAGATATTCTGCAGGTACCACTGTGTCTTTTTCCTACTGAGCCTGACCTGTGGAAAGTTGCTGAAGTGAAACATAGAATTTTAGGATGTCTTAAGTTACCATAGAAGGCACCAGGAATTTTCAAACTCTGTCTAGCCTCTAACAGGTAAATTATCTGAGTGGTGGAATTTACGCTGGTCCTTGTGACTTTACATTTCCTTTCTGGAAGTATCCAGGATTGCCCTTATTTACATAAATCCCCAAGGAATGGAAAATGTTTATGGTTGTTTAAATGCTGGCCTGCATCAGGCCGCTGTCCAGGTAAGCTGCCAGATCAGAAGTGAGCACAAAGTAGCAGTAACCATTAGGTAAAAGTCATGAGAACAGACAATGTGTCAAAGACCAAACAGGTGAACTGCTTGAGTACACATCTCTGCCGGAACATGAGCGACTTCAGGTATATTTCTAGGATATGGATGTCTAAACCAACCATCTAAGCCATTTGTTTTTCTAACCATAGGAATAGAGTCAGGATAGTGACCTTCTTACACTTTATTTTTCTTTATAGTTTTGATTAGGGTGCGGAGATTCAGGAAGGGACTCAATAGACCCTCATTTCGGATGCTAAGATGAAAATGGAATACTGTCCTCTTACATGAACTGGCTTGGAAAGAGCTCTTGATTAAAGTCAAGAAATTCCAGAAAGAACACTGTACATTTCCAAGTGAGTACTTGAATAAAAATAAACTGAAAAACCAAAAGCATCACACCAGCAGAAAACCATGCATCAAAAATGTATTCACAGAATAAATGCATGGTTTGCATAATAAAGATATGACCTCTTAAATACCCTTTTGTCAGATTTGGGAAACAAGGTATTCTGTCAGCTGCAACTAACTTTGTTGCGTCTTAAAACGAACAACATAGTCATCAGCTGAGATACTTAATACAGTAACTCCTGTAGATTCCCACATACAACAGCCACATGTTATCCTGACCCTGTACCAGCGGCAGAGGTAATAGTCAAAATTTCCTCATACCAGGGCTCGGGAGGGAGACAAGAAGGAAGGAAGGAAGGGGATATAGGCTACAGCTCTGGGAGTTTCTAAGAATAATTCTACATTATAAATAACTTTAGAAGGTTTTAAGACCTCTGATTTTCTAGACAGTGACATTATAGTCCCTGCCATAAGACAACAGAGTAATTCATTGGTTAATATTTTTGCCTCAGAACCCCAGGATCCTGACTTCATTTCTACCATTCAGTCACTCTCTGTGTGGAGTTAGTGTGTTCTCCACATGTCTGTGTTCATAGGTTCATAGGTTAGTACTAGGCTATCGGCCCTAGGGCCTATACAAGCCTAGCCATAACAATTCCCTGGCTATTTCTTCCCACAATATTTACTTCTCTGTGTTCATGTACTCCTGAAAGCCCAGTTTACTTCCATTTCCAAAATCATGCCAACTAACTGGCTGTTCTAAAGTTTCCAGCTATATTCTGTTTGCCAGTGCTGTTGTGGCTAAGGTAGTGACCGAAAACAGGTAAATCAGTAGGCTGCCAAGCACCTTAATAGGTGTCTTGAGAATGTGCCATGAAAGAACACTCAACAAAAAGGAAGACAAATAGCTACTTCATCTGGCACTCCAGGTAGTTCAGTTGTTCTGAATGACACCCCTTCCTCAACTCTAACTTGAGGAGCAGAATAAAAACTCTTCTCAAAGTTTTAAAGCAAGATCTTACATGTTGTAACTAGCAAGCTGCTTGCTACAAATGTAACTAGCACCTTGCTATATTTGTAAGTACTAGATCTTGCATGTTATAACTAGCAAGCTGCTTGTACAAATGTGACTAGCACCTTGTTACAGTTGTGAATACATGCTGATACACTCAACCATAGTACCTGCATTCATTTATTAATCTGGAGTATTCTTCCAGATTCATAAATAAATGTCAGTTCTCATGCTCCATCTGTACTTGCCAACTGACCTCCCTAACAGCTTGCAACTGGTGCAGCTGTGCATTTGTCCCATCTTAGTTATGGTAGTGGAAAAGGGCATGCAATGGATACAGACAGTATTCTCCACTTGGGAAATGAGCAAGAGAGTCAAAAGCTGCAAGGCAGCAACATTAGTTATTGTCTGACTCTGTCACCCGCATAGGTAAATGCATCTTCTTATTTTCTGTAGTGTGTCAGCTTTGTCATTCTGTTGTTTGATTGTTGCTGTTTATCCTTCTGTGTAAATCTTACTCACTTTTCTGGAGGTAGATGAAAAGGATCCCTCTCACTTTGCACTCCTTTCAGGCTCTGCCTTTTTTTTTTTACTCTACAGTTCTCTTACATGCAGTCATCCAGCTAACAGCCAATTGCAGTTGTTTACAAAGATTCTGCATGTGTGTGTGTGTGTGTGTGTATATATATATGGGTTCCCTACAGTAGACCGACAGCTCGGAAGATCAACAATCACATCACCGACGCCAGAAGACCGACGGAGCAGATAACCGACAACTTGTAATCCCAACAGCGAAAACACTGACATGGGAAACGTGTGAACGGGACTCGGTAAGTATGCATTAGTGAGGGATTTAGGGTTAGGGTGCGGGTAAGGTGAGTGTGCGATAGTGAGGGACTTAGGGTTAGGGTAAGGTAAGTGTGCGATAGTGAGGGACTTGAGGGTTAGGGGCGGATTAAATGAGTTAGGGTTAGGGTGCGGGTAAGGTAAGTGTGCGATAGTGACGAACCTTAGGGTCAGGGTTTAAGTTAAGGTTAGTGCATAGATAGTTGTGTGTAAGGTGTAGTGTAGGTTTTTAGGTTGTTGGTGTGCTTGTGTTGTTTGTGTGTTGTGTGGAATAGCGAACTTTTTGTTTTGTTAACTGTCGGGATTGTGGTTTGTCGGACATGTGAACTTTTATGTTTTTGCGGTTTCGTTCTTGTGGTGTCGGTGTTATGTGCTGTCGGTTTAGTGTAGTAGATTCATATATATATATATATATATATATATATATATATATATATATATATATATACAGACCTCCAACGAAAAAGTACGTGGTACATTAAAAGGTGCTCGGAATCCAAAACAAATCCAATACACATACCAAGACCAATTCAGCACTCGAAGTAAAATTCAAACAGCCATGGTGGAAAAGAAGTTTATTAGGCATGCCTGCCCAACTCAACACAGACCGGTAGCTGGTTTCACTCAAGGCACACTGATGACGCCTTGAGCGAAACCGGCTATCGGTCTGTGTTGAGATGGGCAGGCGAGCCTAATAAACTTCTTTTCCACCATGGCTGTTTGAATTTTACTTCGAGTGCTGGATTGGTCTTGGTATGTGTGTGTATATATATATATATATATAGTGGGTTTGAAAAAAACAAGCTTAACTTCAAGAGTAAACAAGAGTAATTAAAATTTAATATATTCAGAATAAAAGGAACATGTAAACTGAACCATAATTAATATTAAATCAGGCAGCTGATAAGGATTTCAAATAGTACACAAACATATGAGAGCAATACAATGCTGTATGCATCAATGTAAAGTCCTTACTTTGAAAGAAAAGCCCCAGATCAGTTAAATGTAATTGCTAGTGTAGCTTTAATGCCAGCACTATGGGAATGAAATATCACAGGCATTAAAAGGCTGCTTACGTTTGCAGTAATTATCACATTTACTTAGGTAATGCCACCCTGACACCATTTTTTTTTAAATTGAATGAGCTGGATTTGAACCCTGTGTTATCCATGCTCTGACCAAAAGCTTACTGCTCTTACACCTGCTGCCACAGGGGAAGCTAGGCATAGGTGATTACTATGCTAATGACCCAAAAGGCCTTTTTTAAGCCTAGGCATGTTTCCCAAAGTGGGAATTAAACCATGTATGACACCGTAACCATTTTACCAACACCCAAAACAGATTTAAAAAATGGCCACATAGTACTAGAAGGGGGGATAGGGGTACTGGGTCACTGCTCAGTTTCAGAAGAGGAAAACCTATAACCACATAACTTACTGTTCAAGCTACCCAATGATTTCAGGGAAGAAGACAAATAGAAATATAATTTGGTTAAAGTAGCACTTAAAGAGACAATCAAGCTGAAAAGTGCTGCCAAGTCAAGAAAGCCAGTAAAGCAAAGTGCATCAACAAGGTAGTTTAACAAAACAAAGAAATAGGTTTGTGTAGAAAATCATTCAGATATGTTACACAGTCAACAGTAGAAAGACAGGATGTAAAAAAAAATAGAGTTGGGCATAGTAAAAGATAAATATTTCTACAGATAACTTTCCATTTACAAAGGGTACTTCTGGAAAAGTGAAAAAAGTGTTAGAGTTAAGACTACTAGTCCTGAAGTATGATTAGCTGACCTGTAGTGTTACCTCTGGCATTATTTCTTTAGTTTGACAGAACAGTTAGTCAAATAAGAGTGTACTTTGCTGTTTTTGTAATTAATTCCAATGTGTGTTAACAAAGTATGCCAATAGGTTAATGACGGCTCTCATAACTGACCAGAAATCTGTTATTTGACCAACATAAAAAGTGTCTAATCTACAGAACTTATGCTGAGAAGTGTCTGAGAAATGTACAGCAAACAGAGAGCACCCCACAGTTTTATTCAAACAATGTCTTCTATTCTGTTTCGTTTCTACCAACTTCTGTAGACATTTAAATTAAGGAATGACCCTTGATAAACAAATAAATTGTGTTCCACTTGAAAATGAATTCAGGATAACACCCTAGAACATGCTGGCCATCTGGTATATCTGAGCTTGCATAACAGTAAGACCACCAGGCTTAGGTTCAATTCCCAGTGGAGATTACAGTCTCTTTCCTACCCCAAACTGTAATTTGGAATCACTAGTAGAGGCCAATTCTGCATTTGAAACATCTGTTATAACAGTGAATGGACATGGCTTTCTGTGCAGCTTCTCTGGATTGTAACGGTCAGCAAGTAATGATGGGAACAACATCCTATCAGTCAACATTATGTGCCTTTCAAGAAAAAGACTCCCCATGACTCTCATATTGCCACTGAAAGTCACCATCATTCACGATAAACTGGAGTATAGAAATCTGCTCCTTATTAATTACCCAAAGCAGGGACTAAATGAGTTATAATTGAATCTTGGAAGATAAGAGCAAAATGCATATTTAATTTTTTCTTGGAAAAGGCAGTGTGTGACATTGCCAAGAGCTGGTGATACAACATTTTTTTCACACACTTAGGCAAATGCCTAAAGAAGGACAGTGTCCTAGGAAATTAAGGAACAGGAATAAAGGTAGAAAGGAAAATTGATGACAATTGGCAGAAAGATTCTCACAGTCCAAGGGACTATGCAATTTAATCACATATTAAGCGGCTAAGACTGGTTAGGAATACCGTGAGGGTAGGAGATGAAAGGACCATGGCCTGGTAGTAGACAGAACTAAATGGAGATAACTAGATAACTAGATAACTAGGGAAAGGCAGCAAATGTTGCAAAAATAAAATAAAATAAAGCTGTTCCATGTGACTTACTTCAAAGCAAATACTGTAAAGTTATAACAGTTGCCATACCTGCTTTCCTCAAGGACAAAGGTTTTGTGCCACTCACACATTAGCTAGATGCGGAAGCATAGAATTTTTACCGAACTATAAGTTTGTTTTTCTTCTGTGAGTCTAGCCTTATAACACAGGTCAATCCATAGTTATCCAAAAGGTCAGCAGATATTTGTCATTTCCAGTCCACAGAGCCCATGTTAATCCACTCTGACATATAACTGACAGCAGTGTTATTTCAGCAGCTGTAACAGCACCAGCCCATACAAATCTTCAGCCCCATCATCCCAGGTGTACTGCAAGCTGGGTGTTCCCTGACAGCAGGCTCACATGTGCATCTACGTTTTAAGTTATGGCATCTTTTTTAGAGGGTAGGAGTCTAAAGCAATTTCACATACTTTTATGAACCAGACTTTTATGGTAATAAAGAAAATGCACTGAAGCATCATATTGTATCTCAAATGCCTTTCTCCAGGCAGAGTACCATTTATACAAAATAAAGCACTTTAATATCAAATACTAATAACAAAGAAAGCAAGTCTTAAAATGCAAGTTTTCTTTGTGGCCTTTGTTGTGTGATACCCTCAAATACATCTCAGCTTAGCATATCGCTGATCAGAACCTTTCCAATAAATGCATGCATGCATGCATTTACGTTGTGCTCATAAATACATTTTGAATGTAGCTTACTAAGTCTTCATCATGCAAGCCCTGTATGGCAGGACTGGTTATGCTTTACTTCCTCAACAGTTTAAAGAATGCACTCATTGTGCATGCAAACAGCTTAGCTTTCTCTGATCAGTGAAGTGTCATTAGCTTCCCCATGCATTGCAGTTCTGAAAAAAAAAAGGCTGGAGTAGCATGTGAATGACCAGACTTAACAGCAGCAAACAGAAGTACTTTCCAGTGATATGTCCCTTGTGGGCTTCTGTTGAAATTCAAATGAATGTACTTGTGATTCTCAGAATGGTGGAGATTGCAGTGCAAATCAAAAGGGCTATATACTAATCTGTGGTATCTTCGGGTATTCCCTTTACTCTGAGGTACACTGATCCTCTAGTTTATATATATATATTTATGTGTGTGTGTGTGTGTGTGTGTGTGTGTGTGTGTGTGTGTGTGTGTGTGTGTGTGTGTGTGTGTGTGTGTGTGTGTATATATATATATATATATATATATATATATAGAGAGAGAGAGAGAGAGAGAGATACAAATATAGTGGTGGTATGGGAGTATGCAGGAAGGTCACAACATGTTTCAGAATTTGTTGTTAGTAGACAGATCTGCAGAAACATCAGAGCTCACAAAATCAGTTCTCACACTAACACTGAGTCATTTCTTGTACAAAAAAAAAGCATGGATATGCAGAAACATTGTCACTTTTCTGGCATTTGAAAATCTGTGTGCAGTCTACTCACAAGTGAAGAGCTATCATATAGTCTGTCATATATTTACTTTTTTAAGAAAATAATTTGTTAAAAGAATAAACCTACTAGGTGCACGTGTCTTTTTAAAGGTCTGAATCAAAAGCACTGCATAGAGCTAACAGTGTGCCAGATACGGCTGGGCAAATCAAGTCCAGGAATACAAAATGACATTCGAATGCGTAACTATTTGGACCATGCTATTGGTATTATCACCAAGGCATAGCAGCATTTGTGCCTCACCTTTAAAGGTGGAGGAAGACTGGTTGACAAATAAATGACATCAGGACAGTCACAAACTATCCATTCCATATAAACTTCCAACTATGCTACAACCATGGCTATAGAACAGTGGTCTTCAACCTTTTTCGCACCACAGACCTGTTTCATCTAAGACAATTTTCCACGGACCGGCCATCAAGCATGCATAATATTTATTTATTTATTTATTTATTTGACATCTGTTTATCGGGGAGGCCTGACAGGAGTAGAAGTCCATTTTCAGCCGAGACCCAGGGAGAAAAGCTCCAAAATACATTAAAAAGACAATTGGCAATAATTACAAAAAAAAAAAAAAAAAAAGTGTACATTCTGCTTTTCAGGATAACATTGATCTACTATGGTTGAGAGATATGTAAACCTAGTGGCAACCTTATTGACTTTCTAAGTTTATAACAGCAATATTTAAAATCTGTCCTGATTATTTGGCTCTGTCCAGCATACCTCTCAACTGTACAAATTTTCACAGAATGTCCAGATTTTTTGCCTCATATTTTTGGTCTGATTCTCATAAAATTGTTGTTTTCTGGCAAATCACTGGCAGATCATTGAGGTTTGAAGTCAGAAAATGACAGACAGTTGAGTTTCAGACTTCAGACCCTTCAGAAAATACATGATAATGCAAAACCTGTATTTCTATCGACTTTCAAAGTTTATAAGAGCAGTACTTACAAGTGTCCTTACTTTTTCAGCCTTTGCCCCCCATAATTTATTTATTTATTTTATTTATCATTTGTTAACTGGGAAAGTCCGACTTGGAATGTAGCCAATTTTCAGTGGAGTCCCAGACAGAAACACTGCAGAAGCATGTCTTTGAATTATTTTTGGCTATTATACATTATTTTTAGCTTTGTTCAGATTTATTGCTCTAAGAGGTTAAGAGGTACAGTCCAGATTTATTGTGCAAGAGGTTGAGTGGTATGGTCGAGGGGTATGCAAACCTTATTGCAGCTGCTGTTGATGCCAGGGATCACTCTCACTCTTCACTCTCTAATCTCACACACACACACACACACACACACACACACACACACACACACACACACACACACACACACACACACTTTTCTACTTTCATACATGCATTTACTCACACATGCAAACAGAAACATAGAAAAATACACACACTTTTTTCATTTTCCTTGAAGACACATAAACACACTCATACACATACATACACATATTCACTTTTTCATTTCACTTTGTGCTTGGCGGTCCGGTACCAAATGATCCAAGGCCCAGTACTGGTCCACAGCCTGGTGGTTAGGGGCATCTGCCCTACAGCATCAATCTGAAATGTAATGTGTGTTTGCAGGGGAGAGGAGTCACACACACCCTGATCTTCACGCATGGGCTAAATCTGTGTGAGATAAAATCTCAAGGATGGATTGACCCCAGAGTGATGGTAACTTACAAAAGATCAAAAGGAGTATAAATACATTTAATTGTAAAGATGATGAAAACATTTGTGGAAAAAATATTAAGCTTACTATTATAAAATTAAGTTATGGCATTTTGTAAATAGGGGAACATTGCTCTGTACAGAAATTTGTTTAAATATATCGTACTAATACAGTTCAAGAACATGAAATGTAGAAGTAGCAGTCTGCTGTAATTCATCATTTTAGTGTTTCTATGTCGCTGTCACTTATATGAATAGCACACATTTCTTAATGAACTGTAAACTGTGGAAATAGAATACCAACAAGCATGGTTAACCCATTGGGTACAAAGGTTTTGATTCACAAAGGCATTTACTATTTTTTTTCTCAAAACCAGCATTTCCCTCCATTAGAAGTCATGCCTGCTGGACATAGCTCCTTTTTTGTATTCTGCCTGGTGTTTTGTCTTCATTGCCTTTGGTGATCTTTAAATGATTTTACTTTCACCAAACACATTTTCTGTTGTCTAAGCAAACATGATTGTCAGATAAGATCAAGCATATCACTCAATGAATGCAAAGATGCTTTGGGAAACATCAGCAAAAGAAATGCAAGCGACATTTGTATCACACATTGAGACATAATACCTTGTTATATTACATGTAAGGAAGAGGTACCACTACAGTACTTGTGGCAAAAATTTTCAGATTTAGTGTAATCATTTAATCAAAATTAATTAGATCTGCATATGAAATCACAATTCTATATCTTAAAACTGCAAGTTAACTTAAAAGCATGATTGTATTTTTTCAGAAAGATAGAATGTGGATTCTACAGTCTTGTAACACTGAATCCAGTTAAGTAGATTTACAATTTAGAAGTTTTAGTTTCAGACCCTTAAAATGTTTTACTCTTTAGCTCACATTTTAACCAACCTTGTTTCTTCTATCATCACAATTTATTAGGGTAATGAATAAACCTTAGTTCTGACAATGAACATGTGTTTAGCCAAATACTGATAAGAACAAAATAATTTAAAACAAACTACATAATCTATTTTTCAGTGTTATTTCATTTTTCAATAACTACATCTATACAAATTCTTATAAAATAGGACTGGAAAACTAGTTTCCAAACTGTGCTTTAGTAGACTTAGCTATTCCATTTAGTGTAAAATAATAATAATAATAATAAAAAAAGAAAGAATGATTTATTAGAGTACTATGCGTACCTAACAGATATTTCCTGATTTAAGCATATTACCATCAGACATATGTAGAAACAATATGTTCCATTAATACCATTTTATAGTAGTGACTGTGCATTGTTAACCCCTGTCTAGCTGGTTCTAAAGGGGTAATGTTTTTAACAAGGTCACAGCTCCTCTTACAAATCATATTAACAGAAATCGATGCAACATCATAAATACATATGACTACTGTAATGCTTGTAGTAAGTCGTAAAATGAATTTTGAATCTATTTCAAAGTTTCTAGCACAGTAAAATAATTCCTTTGTTTCTTCCTTCATTGTATTACATTAGTGAAATACCTGCATCTTTTACTGTTTAGTTAACAAGCAAATATATTTGTTCAGGTATACAACTGTTTCTGTTACTGTTCAGGTCAAAAGGGAGACAGCATTTTCAAATGGGGGCATACTGTGAATGTACATAGTTTTAAAAAATTGTATTGTTTTAAAAAGAAGGGTGTCTGTTTACTAAGCTGTGACAGTTTGTTTGGCATTCTAACTGTTAATAAAAGCACCTGAACGATTCTAGACTAATACAGTAAGAAGAATCAGTGTTAATACATTTGTTTCCTTCCATTAATAACTTTAAAAAGATAACTAAATAGTTGCTTTTCTAATTGTTCTGGCAAATATAGAGTTTTTCAGTTATGACTTGTTTCACAATTGTTCAGAACAGCAAGGATTTTTTTTAAGTGGGATAGTGCTTACTTCCTTGCAAAGGTATAGCCAAGCATACACTTTGTACTCTACAGAGTACAGTTTTTCTTTGCATCACTTGCTTACAGAGAGTATTACAAATCTAAAAACAACATATTTAATAGTTTTAGAGGGAAATTCTGAAAATGCTGTGTTCACTTATTAACTGCAAGGGGGGCAACATTTTGAAAGATCTGTCCATTTGTTTGAAATGTCAGGTGAGTGGAGGGGCAGCAGAAAGTGTTTGCGAGTACAAAATGGATTTTTTTCTGGTTACACCCTTGCTTCCTTGTCATCTTCTCTGCATCTCACCCACCCCAGTGAATCCTTGCTCTTGTAGTAAAAGCTTGTGATGTCACTTACTATGGACTCTATCCCGTAATTTAGTGAGTAAGCAGTTGGATGCATTCAGAAAGTGATTTCAAATGAAGAGTCTGTGGATTTACAAACATGCCTACAGAAGGAGAACAACACCTCAGGTGCAGCAGATATTTGATAGCACTGCTATCTTCTGGAAGTTTCAGTAGCATTAGGGGACTGCAAACTATGTACAAAATTACATGCTGTGTAGAGAAGGAGAGTTTAGAGATGCGCTTAGGGGAGAACTGCCTCTGAACTAAGTTTTCAAAACTGCGGTATATAAGCCTGGCTCCATAGTGCTTGACTATGTTCAAGGTGACCAGTGTTCATACTGTGGGCCAGACACTGGAGAAGCCAGGCAGAGAGGGGGAGGAGTGAAGGGCATGGCCCATTCACCTCTACCATGGGGGAGGGAGAAGGTTTGCAGACTTAGGGCCAGACAGGGAAGTGTTAACTTCCTTGTGGAGACTGAGAATCTCCCTCTTCATTCCTTGGGGTGAGGCAGAGATGCCTGGACGGATACCCTTTGTAGAGGTGAGAGAATGTCTTTCATTGTCATCACATTTCATAACTTTCCCTTATCCCCTACACTTCACTAGGTGTTTGCATTAATGATAAGAGAAACACCTTGAACCACCCTGATTGCCAATTGAATGGTAGCCTACTCTTGGCCAGCCCTCACCCTGGTGATGGGGGACAAATGGGCTGCTTAGTTATGGAGGGGACTAATGATTGACAGAAGGGGGGCAACAAATGCAAAAAAAGATAAAAAAAATCTATATAGATTAGTGGACTGAAAGGATTTGGGTATAGAACCAGAATATACAATGAGTTATGGAGTACATCACTGTCAAAATAAAAAGATAATAGAGTGGTCTGTCTTAAAAGGAAGAAAGAATGCTAAAAGATAATGCTCATGTGACAGACAACTAAAAAAAGAAACAGGAACATTTTATTTATTTATTTATTTGTTGACCGGGCTGGTCTAACTGGATATATGTCCATTTTCAGTAGAGGCCCGGGGAGAAAAGCTCCAATATAGGAAATAGTATCATAGCATACAGAATATGCAATAGACAGATATTACGTTACATTCTTTTAGAATAGACAATACAAAGATTGTGTAAGATTTACCTGGAAAAGAAAACTTTGGATAGCATAAATAAGATGATAAGTAATACCAAGAATTATTATCTTAAATTAGAGGCATGGTAACAGGCATACACTCTAATACTAACATACAGTACATGTTCAGTAGAGGCCTGGGGAGAAAATCTCCAGTGTAGTCAACAGTATCTTAGAATACATTATAGAAGGAAGTTACATTACATTATTTTATATTAGAAAATAGGAGGATGAAAAGTGTGTGAGACATAAAAATCTGTTTACAGAGAGAGAGGGATTATGTTTAGAGGCCACAGTACTGAGAAGATAGTTTGAGTGGTGCAGCTTTAAAATGTAAGTGTGTTTTAAAAAGCAAGACAAATGTCCACATTTTAGAAAGAGCATGAACCTGGGGAGGTACACAAAGGGTAAAGAGGGAAGTAATGAAAAATGGAGTCTAGAGACATACCAGCTGACCGTGTAACATGAGGTAGAAGATGGGGTGGGAAGAGGGAACTTAGAGGTTAATGCAGGCTAAATCAGTGCCATGTTTAACTCTGAAAACTGAAAGTCAGACCTTGCAGAAAGTAAGAAGAAAAAATTGGTAATCCCAACATTATTACATGCTTATACCTGCATGAAACTAGAAATCCAGTACAAAAAGAAGACATGATGCAGAAAAAAAAGAAAGGGAGCTGGGAATGTTTGTGGAAAGATATTGCTGCTCATTAACAGCATTTAAATGATACTAGTATCCTGTGCTGGCAGATCAATCAAGAGAATATCATAGGATTTAATGAGCAGATAAGGAACTGGTGCACAGAAAAATGGCTCAGACTGCTAAGAAGATAAAAAACAGAAAAAAATAAATTATGCATTCCAGAGCCACATGCAACCTAGTAATGACTGGAAGCAAAGCTGAGGTAAGGCATGAGGGCTACGTCAAAATCAAGCTCTTTTTATCATAAACTAAGGAATCAAAGCATGTTTTACAGACATAAAAGAGAAGAGGGCTGAAAACACAGCAGAGTCTTTTGTTGCACGATACCTTTTTTCTTGAACTCTGGGTAAGTCTACTACACAGTAATTTTTAGAATAATGTTCAAAACAGAACCATGAACCACTGGGAATATGGAGGTGCCTTCCAGGACATATGCTAAAAAAAGGCTGGATAAGTAAGGAGAGTTACAGTAAGCCAGAAGGATTAGGTAAGGTGCATATTAGAGGAATTATAATCAAACTCAAGACGTGCAGCAGTGGGCAATCACTTTCTTTTACAAACTATCTCACCCTCTACTCTTCAAAAAAACTTACCTTCTGACTAGGTGCACCTGCGGTATTTGACTGAGATCAAGTCAAAGAAATGATGATTGCTCAGGTCCATCCTCTTTATATAAAGTAGATCCCTAGCTTCCATCTTCAATATTCTTACCTTTTAATGACACTACCCATTAGAGTGGAGGAACTCTCCTTTTCAGTAATAAGATATGGAATGCAGACTTCCGTGGCACAATAGGAGAAATAAATGATAAAACTTCTTGTAGAGATATGTGGGTCCCAGAAAAATGGGTAATCTGCTCAAACTGTTTCTTATCAACGATGAAGGAATTATGGAAGCTGACGTCTATGAGTCAGTTGATAGTGATGTTGATTCCACATCATGGTTTTGTTTTGTGATTCTTGACATTGGAGAAGGTGAGGGAAAGCTGTTTGAACAAAGGCCTGAGACTTTTGGAGAGATGACTTTTGATCTTCTGGATAAAAAAATAAGGAGCAATACAGAAGAGAATGAATTATGAACATTTATGCCTGGCTGTACATTACAGATGAATAAAACACTGACAACAACCCAAATGACCTTATTTAAGTAACGAATCAAGGCTGGAGGGTGATGTAAGAATCTGTCTTGCCTTTGTCTTGCCCATTCTGAGGAGGAAAGTGGTTCCAGTTGACTGCTTACCACCATACAAGCACAGCCTTCTATGGTATCAACAATAGCCAGAAATGGAGGACATGGTCTTGACACTTCCAGGCAGATGATGATAGCCTTCATTAATGTATGTGTGGAAGCATTCATACATGTGGTAAAAGTGTAGAACATCAAAATAGTGATGAAAGTACTCATGTTAGCCACCCAGGAGAAGGTCGTAGTTTCATAACAAAATGCCCATTATCTGCGTTAAGGAGGGCTTCCTGGTATGTCCATGGACAGATCAGGGGTCGGCATCCATGGGCAAATGGCTCACATTTGGTAGGCATTAATGCTGCAGGGGAGGGGGTTGAAATTACAAGACTCCAAGAAAAGTAGAAAGTCCTGAACTAACAATACTGGTTGTCTCCTTTGGGCCATCAGTCTGTCATTGAGGCATGGTTTGGCACACACTAAATGCCAGAACAGCCTTTAGTTCTCCTGTGACTTGAACTGGATTAAAGAGGTAATCAAAGACAATCTGTCATATATGCATGGCAAGCTACTCAGTAGACATTAGGCTGCAAGAGAGATTGATGATGTATGGCTAGTCAGAGTAAAGCAGTCTTCATGCCTGCCAGAATGATGTCCCTCTTCATTTGGCCCTCAGTTGAATGAGTGGTCATGTGTTCATTGACAGGGAATTCATTGATAGAACTAATTTGGAAGAAGGCTGATGTCAGCAGGTGGGAAGCAAATCGTATATAAAAATGTGAGGGTGAGGTTGTATTAAATTTGGAGAAAAGAAAGTTACAGCCAATTGTATCAGGGCAATAACAAAAAATATTGTTAGAAAGAAGACTCCAACTTAAAAAAAAAACAAAATGTGAAGCCAATAGATGGTCCACTGGAAGACCAGTTGATGGTCCATTAGAAGATACGTCAGAATGCTAATGATAATGGCCAGAAACTGAAGTGCCAGCTGAGCTAGCAGATGCAAAATTAGTGAGTGGAGGTCAGCTAAGAAACAAGAAGGAAGACTTCACCACCCTAGTAAAGACCAGGGTGCTAGCCCTGAAAAAAAAACCCTGATGTATAAATGAAATGCATGGTTTGTCACACCTATTTGATAAAATAATGCAACCACCACGTGCCAGAACAGCCTTTAGTTCTCTTCTAACTGAAGTGGATTAAAGAGGTAATCAGAGAGTGAATAAGTAGCAATATAACAAAACCAACTGCAAAAATAATAACTAATGAATCATATAAAGCATACTTTTCAACCTCTGAACAAAGCCTAAAGGCCCAAAATAGGGACGGATTGTAAATACTGCTATTATTAACTTATTTAGTTGCTAGAAAAATACAATTTATGTTAGGATGCATTTTTTTGAAGGATGTGAAGTCTGAAACTCAAATGTATGTGATTTAGCGACTTCAGTCCTCAGCAATTTGCCAGATGGGAAACAGACACAAAATATAAGGCAAAAATCTGGACATTCTGTGAAAATCTGAACAGTTGAAAGGTAATGCTATGTAAAGGTTTCCTGGGAATCGTGATTGAAATTATTTTTGTAACCTTAGGAAGAAATCCAGTTTAAAAGATCAGTGCTTTCTAGTCAGCCACAACAGCTCATAAAATGTTTATGAAATCAGATCCAGCTAAGAAAGATAATCTTGTGAAAATTCCAACTCAGACGTAACCATGTAATTGTATGACAGTGAGTTAATATAGTCCAGTAATTAATCAGTTAATATGTCAAAAGCTATTTCTTTAAAGCAAGTACTTAACTGAATTTTCTGGACCCACTATGTTCAGACAGCTTCAGACTCACATTCATTGTGTCATCACAGTACAAAAATAAGACAAGGAGGAAATACATTCACTGAGTGGTTGCAAGCTCTGACAAAACCATTAAAGGTTATGATTTATGGAACATATTTTGTCACAAAGCTATTTAACAAGCAAGAAAATGTTCTTTGAGACAGCTTCAGTTATCTTCTTCTGCTGAATTCACCTACTGAATAGAGAAACAATATCTGAACTCATAGATTAGATAAGGTGCACATCTCTGGTTTATTCCTTTTTGCTGTGCCAAGCTTTTCTTATCTGTTCAGAGATAAGCGATCATCATTTAAAGAACTGCAGTGATCCCAGCCTTTAAGAGAGGCCTCCTTTTCTTCATATTGTGATTGCCTTTATTAATTTTGCTTTCCTTTATTTATTTGTTTTATTTGTTTTTATTTGACATGTATTTACCAGGTAAGTCGGACTAGACATAAAACCAATTTGCAGTGGTGGCCCAGGAAGAAAAGCTCCAAACCTCTTTCACTGTAGCAATTCTCCTATGACTTTTACATATCATCTATCCTGCATGCATACTTTTGGTCAAAAGTTCATCTCACCAGGTACCCTGATGAATTTACATAATAACAAAACATTTTAATATATTCATTACAACAGTGCTTGTAATTTTTTAAATCTTTCTATGAAACACTTCATTCTATAACATATTTATTGAGACCCCCACAAAAAAAATCTAGCTATATTGCCATTTTATTGGTGAATGGGCTTATATGGGGGGGATCTATATCATATAATCAAAAGTTCAACTCAGTGAACCTCCATTTGTCGAACCTAAAACAGTGAGCATTCACATCAGTGAATGTTTTACACATGGAATGGAGTTAGTTGGCCAACATCAGGAAATTTGCTTTTTTTCCCACTGTAGTGTGATCTTGGAGTTGATATATATATATATATATATATATATATATATATATATATATATATATATATATATATATATATATAGGTGTAGGTGTGGGTGTGGTGGGACGTAGCCCCCCACCTGGGTGGATTTGACATAGTGCGGCATGTGTGACAGTCGCAAATGTTGATCAACTAATTCTAGTCCCTGTATAAAGCATTCACTGATGTAAACATTCATTTAAGTGAACATTTGCTGTTTTTGGTTCAACGAATGAAGGTTCTCTGAGTTGAACCTTTGACGATATGATATAGACTACTTGTATGGGAGACTGGTTTTTCAAAGCTAGTCAGTAAGCAGACCAATTTTATTAATTTTTTTCACCCACTGGCTATACTAATATTATAATAATCAACTTCAGTTCACTTGAAGTACCACAGCATGTTACAAAGTGCCACATCACATCACCACAGTAGTCAGGAAATCCTTCTACGTGGCAAACCTCATCACAAAAGGTTTCTCATTCAAAAAAAAAGAGGTCATTGTTCCCCTCTACTCATCACTCACTAGACCCATTATAGAGTACAATGCTCCTTTTGGTATGTACCTCAAGACATCTACAACAACTGGAAAGGCCGCAGAAATACGTCACAAAGAGGATTACAGGCCTCAAACAGATGCCTTATGCAGACCGTCTCAAAAAACTCCAGCTTTACTCCTTCGCATATCACCTACTCAGAGGTGATCTCTGCCTAGCATACAAAGCTATGTCAAACCCAGAGCTGTTGAACATGCTCCACTTAAAGAAATCCCAATCCCTCTGAGCTACACGCTCTAGGGACCTAAACCTTGTCACCACAATATCAGAACATGCCGGAGGGATAGATTCCTGTCCCAGAGACTTCCCATACTCTGGAACAAACTACCTATCTATATCAAACAACGTTCCTCATTAGCATTCTTCAAGAAAAATCTTGATGATTGGATGGGAAACAGGAAATTCACCCCAGGGATCACCTCTGTGGCTCTGCTCAAAAGTGGCACAGGAAAATAATTTTCTTGGGTGGAAAAAGCCAGGGTACCTTTTTGGCTGGGATTTTATAGGCCCCAGGGCCGATAGCCTAGTACCTACCTATGAACCTATATCCTTACAAAACAATTAGCTGACCTATCAAATCAAATTAATGTTTAGAGGAAAATCATTGGCATGCACTAGACTACTCATAAAGTAATTAATAAATAATTAAATATTACTAAATTGATAATAAAATACATAAAACAACACAGAAGTTTACTCGTGGTGATAAGACAGAGCCACAGTCAGTATAAATGCACAGCTAAAGTCTTTATTAATACAGCTGATCTTCAGGAGAGATTTAAAGAAGCCAGTGGAGGGACTCAACTGATGATGGCAAGGCAAGAATTTCTTAATTCATGGTCAGGGCCTAAAAAGCAAAAAAAAAAAAAACAATAGGTAAAATTTTCTAATCATTGCAGACAAACATCATCAGTTCCTCACCCAGTGATCATGAACCAGTTTGGAAGTGCTCACGAAAATCTTTGGGTGTGTGGTGTCCAGTTCTTGTTAAAGCTTGGTTCACAAATACTAAGATGTTATATGGCATCAGCCATGCAAATAGTAACCAATCACAGAAACACTGGAGTGATGTGATCATAGCATGAAGTGCTTGTAAACCACTTAGCCCTGGAGTTCTGCAGTAGTTGGAGTAATCTAGTGTCCTTA
>NC_056747.1:1090092585-1090130085 GCF_019279795.1 Protopterus annectens | reverse complement strand
TTACCTTAAGTTATCACCCTCTTCAGACACCTCAGTTTTTGTCCATTAGGTTCTAGATTAAGGCAGCCACCCTCATTAAGAACTATATACAGTTAACTAAGCAATAATGTCCTGCAGTAAGGGTTTTAACAGCTAAATAACTGACCATCCAGGGTCAGTGTCAGACTTAACAACCCTGGAAACTCCATTATTTTCCTGTAATATCCACCCTGGAGGGCATTATATTGTTTAGAAAATAGGCAAGAGTATTACCATTTTATATCATTTTTATATATATATATATTTTTACAAAACAAATTATTATATTGATATAAAGTAGTTCTGCTGAATGCGTTAAGTATAGTAGAAACCAATAATATATCAGACCAGGGAACATCAAATGTAAAGAAAAAAGATCACACTGTTTCACTAAAGGAAGTTGAATTAAGTTAAATATTTTGTTAATCTTTTGACTGTGGTATTATTCAAATCCAAGTATTGCACTTGCATACAAATTATTTGAAAAAATATATAATATATATTATTTTGCATATTTATAAATGTGTCTGTGCACATGTATGTGTATGTGTGCGTGTGTGTGTGTGTGTGTGTGTGTGTGTGTGTGAGTGTGCGTTTGTATGTGTGTGTGTGTGTGTGTGTGTGTGTGTGTGTGTGTGTGTGTGTGTGTGTGTGTGTGTGTGTGTGTGTGTGTGTGTTTGCATATATGTGTGCGTGTGCGTGTGTGTTTGTATATATGTGTGTGTGTGTGTGTGTGTGTGTGTGTGTGTGTGTGTGTGTGTGTGTGTGTGTGTGTGTGTGTGTGTTTGCATATATGTGTGGGTGTGTGTGTTTGTATATATGTGTGTGTGTGTGTGTGTGTGTGTGTGTGTGTGTGTGTGTGTGTGTGTGTGTGTGTGTGTGTGTGTGTGTGTGTCTGCATGTCTGTGTGTGTGTGTGTGCTTGTGTAGACAGATAAAGCTATACATATATAAAAGTAGTATTCGTGGGTACTGCTTTTTTATTCTTTAATGCCTTTAATGCAGAATACTTATATGATTAAAGCCCTGCATACTCATCAACTCCCTTGCCTTGTGGGAGTGATTAGATTATTGCCACGTGCAATGGGAGAGCTTACTCGCTATGACACACTTTTGTTTAAACTCTGCAAGTAATACAGAACTGAGTGACAGCTTTTGTGCTAGTACTATATTACTTCCATTATGATTAGAATATCTTAATTTTCTGCATTTTAAACCAACATTCAAAAGTTTTTGAACTAATGTCTGGTATGTACAGAGTTGCTTTGCTTAAGTATCCTAAAGCAGTTGGGGCTATGATCAAGAACACCTTCACAGCACACAGCTAACAGGAAAAGCTTTGTCTATGGCACAGAATAGGGCTTCCAACTATAAATGAAAGCCCTAATGCTCCTGGCTCAAGCAAACATTACTTCACAGAGTTTTAATGCTGCAGTTATCACTTTAGCTGGAATGTCTCATATGCTACTAATGGGTTTTGCATGGCTTTGAGTTCAAATTTGGAAACTCGGTCTATAATGTGAATCTCTCAGCCTTAATAACAAGAAATGAAACAAGGTAGTAGAAACAACTGAATACACAAAAAGGGGCTGCACATCATAGTTTAATCTCAAGGAAAATTCATGGCATCAGGAAAGCTTCCATGGGTGGCACACATGTTTCATACCACAAGCAGGCACTCTCAGTTTTCAACAGGCTCTCCCTTTTCAACATTTTACCCCTTTGGAATGGTGATTGCCTAATGGGGGTTCAATATTCTTAATCCCCATTTTCTGAGTCCTTAAGGTAGTCATCACTTCCAAAATGCTTGTGAGGCAAAAGATACAGACTCACTCCATGAAACCCTTCCCACTCCATAAATCTCGATGAAAAAACTGTGAATGTGTCTAAGGTTAAGGTGGTGGTGTTACTGTCCCTCATCTATTCAATAAATATCACTTAGTGAGACAAGAACAACAGCTATACCATTTTACATCCTAGAAAAGATGAGGATTTCTAGTAAAAGTGGTGCATTATATATTAAGAAAAAACATGGCCAATGGTGTAGCCTTGAGAAGATTAACTATTAAAAGTCACATTTTACTAGCAAGATGAAAAGATGAAGAGAGACAGGAAGCCTTTCTTCATATGAGGTGACTTTTCTAATAGGTTGTAATAGGCATATGATGGATGCAGTTAATAATTTGATTATTCTTAGTTTGTTAAAAGCAAAAAGTAGTGTTACATTACAATATGGGAATTCAGGAATTTAAAATGTGATAAGAATGGAATAATTAAAAGCGAAAATTAAAGATTAATAACAACAAAAATTTATTCAGACTGAATATTTTTACACAGTTAATGGTGTCATTGTTCAGCAAGTAAGAAGTCTGGACTTCAGCATCAATTTCTTCTTTTACTTCTAACAATTTCTCTTTAAAAGGTTCCCACCACTAAACATTATTCTCTGGTTTGAAGACATTGGAGCAAGCCTTGCCCATCTATCATAACAGACTCTTGCATAACACGACTTCATGCTTCCCAGAGCAATCTTCATAAATCTGTGCTGTCACACTTCCTAAACACTATTCCTGCTCTGTCTCTTCCTTGTCGACCCTGACAGTAATATCCTCAAAATATTCTAACGACATAATGACATGTGACCTCTGATTCTACAGACCAGCTGCCTGCCACTCAGAACATTAGTCGTTTTCAGGTGCTTCCTACAATTAAACTATTTCAGACAGTTTTGAAAACATTAAATCCCTCCCCCCTTCATCCTTAGAAGAGGCAAATCTGACTTGCTGTTACTTTCCCATAATGGCTTGGGGGACACGTTCTCAGTTGTTTTCACTATAGCATGTCAAACGCTCTCAACTTAGGATCCTTGTGGCTGAGTCTGATTTCATCATGTCTTTTTCAATAAACAGCTATTTCTAGTCCCCCATGTATAATGTCACTACCTAGCCCAGCGTTATCCAAAGTGTCCATCAGCAATGTTCGAGGCAAGCAATTGCAGGACTCATTACAGGCATTGAAAGGAACAAAGTAAAAAGCAGCCTTAGGACTGAGTCTTGGGAAAAGATAATGAATAAAGGAGCACGCATTCTGCATTCAGGTTATATTCGGCAAATAAAATCTCACTCTTGTTCTAGTCTAGTGCTTTCTGTTCCCATTTCCTACTCAGGGGCTTCTCAGTTCCCAGGCCACACCCTTTTTGCATGGCCTGAGCAAAGGTGAGTGCCATTCAAAACAGAAATGCTAAGCCATGGCTGAGGAACAAGGGTTACATGAACTGTAGACATCAGTGTACTTTTGCGTTCATTTGAACATTAACAAACTGTAATGTCAATTTCTGAGTCACAAGTGCAGATCTGGTTTCAGTGAGCATCAGCTCTCTATTAAAGTAGGTATCTGAATATCAAATCAAGGAGCTATCGGGGGGTGAAACTGACTATTTGACAATACTCTAACTTTGAGACGGTCCTTGTCAGTTATCTTGGTGATTACAGAACTCCAAAATAAACCCAGTCTCAGTAATACTTGCACCCTCTAAATTTATTCATTCAGTCTTTTTTCCAAAACTACAACCTTGTCCTGCTTTAACATATTATAGGTAAACCTCAGCAGGTGACATGATTGCAAGTAATTTAGCCTTCTTTGAAAGATGGGACATATTCTGACATTTCTCGTATATTTTCTGTTAAGTATTTTAGTTAGGAATAGTAGTGTGTGAACACTTTTTAACTGAATCTTTGACACTTCTTCAATCTTTTCCCCGAGTTAATGCCTCTTTGTTTTTGAATGCAAAGCACACTGATCATTGTTATTCTCATGTGTCTGCAATGATTTCAATGTCCCTTGTTTACTTCTCAGAGTGCAGAGTCCGACTGCTTACGCTACCTGTTCGAAGTTTTCATTCCAAAATTACATTAGATAATGGAGCAAAGATTAGATCATTGGCAACTGCAGGCTGGGTTCAGTAAGAAGTCTGGGGCTTCTAGGATGGCCTAGCAGTGGACAGAGGAATAGTGGGAACATTATAAGTGGACGCAGTCACACCAGCTTTAACTAACATCAAGAAAAAGGGAAAAAGGAACTTCTATAGTGTGTAAAATGTGACAGAAAATGTCAGAGAAAATGTGATACAACTAATTCACAGAATATAAGAATGTACAAAAAGAAATCCTCCCCGCGGTTGGGCAGTGTTCGAAAGACATGCGTGTGTAAATGGGCGTGCCTTCGTTGAAGGTTGGGAGTTGAGCTGGCACCTCGTTGTTCCGTAAAAATCTACTGCCAATCATTAGCGGACCGGAGTTCCGCTGTGGCGACCCCTTACCGGGAAAAAGCCGAAAGACAAACAACAACAACAAAAAGAAAATAATGGCATTGCAGAAACAGGGCTATGGGTTGCAGTTAGTAGCGGAACACCACAAAAAGCAAACAGGCCACATATTTAGTTATGTGACAGAGAAAAAAAGAGAGTCCAGGAGCCCTTTGAATACACAGAAAATAAAACCCGACAATGACCCTGGGCTTCTGATCCCCTCCAGTCTTTTCTTCCACCTTATTTTTCTGAAAATAAAAATTGGACCAGATGTTACTTTTCTGAAAACTGCTCCCTGTCATAAACATCGACTGATATGACAACTTGAGCATTTTGACCAAATATGTATGATTGAGAGGTTTTTGCTAAATGTGTTATCAGAAGGCTTTTAAATGATCATTTTTGTGGGGGTGAATCTCCCCTACAGGAAGTTGTACTCCTGGCACTCCTGCTTTTGCCACTGATTATAATCAGCTCCATTAATCTTGGACCTCGGAGTCTGCTAGAGAGAAAACACCCTGGCAATCAGCCTTATCCTTTAGCTTCCATCAGCGGTTGTGTTCACAATAAAAATGCAGCTTGATATTCCTCAGACAGATAGCATACGCACTATTAGATTCAGTAAAGCTGGCTCTTAAGTGAAAATAACTGATCATTTGCACAAAGAGGATTACAGACGGGCAGAACAGAACTTTCTTTAGCACCTCATTGGGTATGCTGTTCCTATTTTATAGTTCTGCATCACAACACACTGTACACTGCTAAATATATCAGATAATATCCTGCAAACAAGAGCCTTCTGGCATCACAACACACTGTATACTGCTGAATATATCAGATAATATCCTGCAAACAAAAGCCTTCTGGCATCACAACACACTGTACACTGCTGAATATTTCAGATAATATCCTGCAAACAAGAGCCTTCTGCCTGACAGATATCTCTGTTACTCAAACCTATTAATATGCTGTATTAATATACAGATTCCTGTTTCACAACAAAACATGAATGATATAAGTGTTTGACATGCATAGGTGGCCATACATGGATGTTTAGGACACATGGTGTAATGGTTAAGGTGCTTACCTTAGAATCACAAAATGCAGGGTTTGATTCTCACATGGGGTAATTGGCTAGGCTTAAAATGGCCCATGAGGGCAGTTAGCCTAGTACTAAGCTATGAATCTAAACAAAAAAATTCTTGGTTATGCAGAATTTAAATTATACCCAAAGAAAGTTCCTGTAGTCTGTAAAATTATGTATATGTCATGTGTTTTGCCACATCAGTGGCATCCTCTCATCTCTTTCTCTAATATGTATTGCAGAGAAGCATAGTTGATAACCCACAGTATTTCATGTGTATGGTTAAGTATGTTTTGACCTCTAGACTGTAGTCAACCCCAGTGTCTACATTAGTGCTTAAGCATCCTTCAAGGAACAGAGAAGTTTCCAGCTCTCATGATGCTAGCTAGCACCACTGACCTCAGAATGCATTTATTTTTTAGCTACAATGCAAAATACTGCAGGATAAGCACACAATGCTGTAGTCATTATAGCACTTAAATTACATGTTGAACATAAATACATTCATACTATACATGGTACGTTCTTTTAAGAGTTTCCATTCCATTGTGCAATCAAGAGCAGCAACAATGACACCATTTATCAAATGACTTAATTTTAGCTGAATACCCTGTTCTGGAAATGTCCAACAAATCATTTACAACCCCCCAACTCTAGCCCCTCTGCCCACATACAGACACAGTAAGTAAAGAACTGCTAGGTAAAGATTCTGATGCTAAGCATCAGCTTTTTTCTCTGACTGGGCAAAGGAAATTTGAAAATAAATCCCTCATCCCCTCTACTTGTGTAACTTCAGAAAAATCTATCATGTAACCAGTGGTTTGTCCATGTTATTAACATGAATAATTAATGTCAACATTAGGGTCACTGCTGAAGGAGAAAAGGCAAACGGCTGACTATGCTGATTTAAAATGCATGGGATGCATCAGCAGAGAAGTCAGCTGAGTCCCACAATGCATCTCTGCAGCAGTGTGATACTCCACTGAGAGGCAAAGCGAACCAGGTAATGACCTAGTGACTGCATGATTACTGCAGGTCACAAAAGTCAGTTTTACGCACCCACCAGGCAAAGCTGAAAAACAATCTTATACTTTATTCATACTGTCATTTTGCACTGCTCATACCACAAATAACATCTATTATCTGGGGACAAGTGAATAACAGCAACAAAGAACGACAATTCCTTATACTGAGGGGTGGGACAGTATCATATCTCTTATGCATAGACAATTATTATAAATTACTTATGTCTTCATTTCTCTCTCCACATCTTTTGCTTTGCTAAGAATCGCATGCTGTATTTGTATTTATATTTGATGAGCAGGGAAGCCCAATGGAAAAGTTACTTCTTTGTGGAGGGGGCAACCCAGAAGTATTGTCTCGTTAAGTGACAAAGTCCCGCAATAGGCAAATGGAGGTGGAAAGAATTAAACCCTGTACCGTGAGCACATTAACAGACAGAGGATTAGCCGTCTGCACTAACTGCCAGACTAGCTAGCTTGTTATAGTTGTGAGGATTAGATGTTTCAGCACAAGTCACTTTGTGACTTACCTTAGTGTTTCTGAAGGTTATACAAATCAGGAATGCTCCTAGACATTTACTTTAAATATGTTTGTTTATTTAAAAATAAAAACAAAGCATAATAGGGTTGTATAACTTTCATTAAGCGCTCTAATCTGTAGTAGCTCTTTTATTGTAATTTGAACAGTGATGTAGTGCATGGAGCAAACTGATTATACTCCAATATTCAGAAAAAGGCAAAGCAGTTTAGTGCTAGAGTGGCTCAAGACCAGACCTTAATAAATGTTAAGTACCCCTTGCTAAAGTTGTTAAGGTCAGGCCTAACTCCAGACAGTAAAATCTGCCAGTACTCACCAGCAGATGACAGTGACAAAAATAAAAGGTTTGTTTCTGCCTGCTGTGCTTACATGTAACGTGTCCTTAAGTTCATCTAATGCACTTAGAAAGTTATTAGAATAACAAGTGTTTTGCATGTATTTTCTGAAGGATATGAACTCTGAAACTCCAATGTATGTCATTATTTAGTAACTTCATTCCTCAGTGGTTAATCCAAAAAACAGATTTTAAGAGGAACTAACCAAAATTAAGGATCAATAATCTGGATGTTCTGTGAAAATCTGGACAGTTGAGAGGCATGCAAGGTAAGTCTTAACATAACATGCAATATTACAGTGCTCTGAAAACCAGCAATACACTTCGCAATTTATTTTTCCCTGTAACTAGTTGTACATGGAGCAGGTAAAGCTCCATGCACTACAAAGAATTATGATCTAGTCACCAGTCATAACTATATTATGTGTTCTTGACATGGATGCCAACATTCACCTCTTGAGCTTCGCTCGAGTTGAATTTCTTGGCATTCTTGTCTTGAACGCATAATAAGGACATTACCATCAGCAACCCTATCATAACTCTCAATGTTTAACTATTAGCTTGTATTATAATGAAGTACAGCAACCTTGTATGGAAATCATAAACAATCTGCATATTCACAGTTGCAGTTATTAAGATGAGCATTTAGCTAACAGTAACCATAAGTTAAGCTGTAACAATCAGAAAGGCTTGATACATACTTTTGCTAACTATTTAACCCTTGTGTATCACCAAATTGATTGTGAGTTGATATATCTTGACAATAATCATGTAATACTAAAACTGCTCTCTCTTTATGAGTTTTTGCAATTAATATGCTACAGCTAGATGGTCAAGATTAACTCTGGTAAACTGCATTAAATACAGCCTCATTAAAAACTTGAGTTCCTACCTAGCTAAGAGTAGCTTTAGCATTTGTTAACCGGGAAAGTCCAAATTGGAACAAAGCCAACTTTCAGTGGAGGCCCAGGGAGAAACACTTCAGACACATGTCTTTGTAATGTGGGCAGAAACTGGAGCACCTGGAAGAAACCCACACAAACACAGGGAGGACATGCAGACTCCACACAGAAGGCACTCCAGCTGAGAAATGAACCGGATAACCTCTTGTTGTGAGGTAATAACACTACCACTGCACCACTGCGCCGTCCTAAAATCCTTTATGCTACATAGTACTACCTATCACTTCCTGCATGTCAGTCACACATAATACTGTTATCTCTCTTTGTACCAAAACTCATTTATTTAATCTTTGCTACAGTAAACTTCAAATTTTAGAAACAATAATTTATTCAGCACTTGTTTAGTACATTCAGAAAGAATTGCATTGATATCTCTAAACACAGTATCTGCATTTTTCTTTAATATAGATATAACTGCAATCTCAGCCCTTTGCAAAACCATAAGAATTGTCCATTTATGAATGTATTGAATAACTCCGGATAATAAAGGTTGACAATCATGTTAAAAATTATTCTTGAATTTCTGATTGCTACACATGCCTTCCTGTAAAAGTTTCTGTGCTGTACTGCAAAAGTTTATGTGTTGTACTCACACATCCGTAAATATCATATGCCTATCTAATTTGTGTTTGGTAGATGCTGATGGCGAGTCTAAAAGGAAAGAAATATGACTGTACTGCAGTGCAGATCAAGAGGTTTTTCAGCAGTGACAGAATTCATTCAATGACTTGTGATTGTCTGCTAGGTACCAGCCTTGGAGTTGCTATGCTAAGGGACGGGGATGGGGGGGGGGGCAGAGCTCCAGGTTTAGGGAAATGCAAGGAAGCTTGCAGAGACAAACTGAATCATTACAAATACATAGCAAGATATAGATCCACATTATTTATCTAATACTGCAGTTAGCACAGAAGATATTAACACTCTGAGCTATTAATGAGTAGTTTCTTGTAGACAAAGGAGTGAAAACAAGATAAAAAAAAACACAGACACAGAAAAAACAAGCCAAAGCAAATCAAACCCCCCCATATGGGGGGCTTCACCTCCCATGCCACCCCCATGTGGGGGGCTGCTCCCCCCACAACCTCCCTAAATAAATATACCAACTCTGAGATCGTAATATAGTGGGGAAATGGGCAAAGTTCACCATGGTGACCCAACGGTTAGTTTCCAGGAGTGAATTTGCAATGTTTAGGGTATTTGATAACATGCCATTGTGGCAAAGTAGTCTTGACATTTTGAATTTTGCGGGCGCACTTTCAAATCACCCAAATGTTAATGACATATATATATATATATATATATATATATATATATATATATATATATACGGAGAGAGAGAGAGAGAGAATAAAACATTTCTTTTTGCAGGGGGGCTTGACCTGTGCATGCCTCATGTAGGGGGCTGTGCATCTCATTCCCCTGATAATTATGCATGCTAACTCTAAGATCGTACAGTGTTGGGGAAAGGGCATATTTCCCAACCCCAAGAACTGTGCGATCTTGTAGATGTTTTGACCATCTGCACAGCTGACTAAATATTGTCGACTAAACAGATGTCAACCAAAGGGGGATTTGACATATTCAGTTCCCTGATTTTTTATATATATATATATATATATATATATATATATGTATATATATATATATATATATATATGTATATATTTTTTTATATAGAGATGTGTATGTACACACACACATATATATATATATATATATATATATATATATGTATGTATGTGTGTGTGTATGTGTATGTGCATGCATGCGTGTGTGTGTGTATGTACCAAAATGTATGTGCATATGATTTATATGATTTAAATGTTCATATGTATGTTTATATGTATAAATAATGAGGGTGTAGGGTACTGGAGAGAGATGCGATGTTTGATGAGCTTTCTATGATGCTTGAGAATACAACATTTAGTAGTTGCATTGCTGTGAAGGTTAGATTTTCATTTATGATATTGTGAGTCCCACTTAAGCAAGACTGACTGTGTGCCTTATAAAACAGATATGGATGCAGTAGTCTCCACTATTCCTGCTCCTCTCAGAGACATTGTCTTCAACATTGTCTGAATCCTTAAAGCATCTTGCGGGTGAGGGGAGATCATTTCACTTCACCCTTGTTTAAGTATGAGCTCATGAAAAGGTGAGCACATGACAGAGTGTCACTGGTCGTTAGAGAAAAAAGAAACAGTATTAGAAATAGGAACAGATTTTAAATATTTTTGTTATAAAATTAGAAAGTTGCTAGTATAACAGCAATATATTAGCATGCATCTTCTGAAAGAAATGAAGTTTGAAACTCAAATGTATGCCATTATTTAGTGACTTCAATCCTTATTGATTTGCCAGAAAACCACAAATTCTATGAGGACCAGATCAAAAACAGGAGGCAAAAATCTGGATATTCTGCAAAAATCTGTACAGTTGAGAGCTATGTCTATATCTTTATCTCTATCTGCATCGATATCTATATCTCTATCTCTGTATCTGTATCTATATATAGAGATAGAGGGATGTAGAGATATATACATATCGATTCACTTTATAATCTCAAAATACTGAAATATCGAATTTCAGTATTTCGAGACTATAAAGTCGAATCTGCAAAATACTGAACCCCAAAACCATGAAAGTAAAAACTGTGAAGTTAAACACACCATACACCACACCACACATACACCAGCCTACCCACACTATAAAATACAAACAAAACACACACAAACACAAAAACACAAATTAACAAATCTACACTATAAATAAGCAGGGGGCAAGCCCCCCTGCACCCCCCATGTGGGGGGCTGTGCCCCCAACCCCCGTTACTTATATATACTAACTCCAAGATTGCACCAAACAGAAAAAGACAGTAAATTCACTAGACATTCTACAGTCCCTCGCACACACACACATCACATATATACAAACACCACCACTTTCAACACTTAAACACTCATACTTTTACCTGCCTACCTAACCCACACATACAGCTTCCAAACACACTCACATACACTCAAACACCTACCCAAAACTTTTACAAAATAGTCACTTTTCCACCTAAATCCACACACTAAATCATATGCCATCCACACAATACATTCCATGTCACGTGCTGTAAAATCATAACCACGAATTCGACATTTCCGGATTCGCAGTTATGCACTTTCACTATTATGAAAATTTGACTTTATAGTCTCGAAATGCTGAAATTCGATATTTCAATATTATGAGATTATAAAGTGAATCTATATATATATATATATATATATATATATATATATATATATATATATATATAAATAAATACTAATTAGACATTGCACACACATGTGAAACAGGACAAATGCACTTGATTAATAATCTTTTAAGCTGCCACAGGTGAGAATAGAAGAAGCATAATTCATAACAGAGCAAATCAGGTGACCATACAATGATAGAAAGTAAATATTATTCATCCCCGGCAAAATGGCACATTAAACAACAGAGTCATGCAATCTGCGAATCCGCTGATAAAAAACACACAAGACTGTACTCTAGCCCACATTTCAGAAACTTTATTTATAAACAATAAGGTCAGACTGTTTACAGGTTCACTGTATAATCAAAGTCTGGCATTTCATACTGATGGATGTAGCTAAAATCTTTTGTGGTGAAATAAATTAGGCTGTGTCTCTTAAGAACAACACATGATGCATGGGACATAGTCACTATTAAACAATGATATGGTTACAAAAATCAAACAGCCACGCTTAAATGAAAACTAGAATGCGTTAGCTGTGAGATTAAGTCTCCATAATCCACTGCAGTTCCAAACACTGCCTTTTGCCACTCCCAACTTAGCGTAAAAAGGAAAATACATAACTAACAGGCTCTTTTCCTCCTCTGAATGTATTACAATAATTGGAACATGAAGAATATTTTGTATTATAAATGCAGAATACTTATATTTGCACTGCATCTTTAAAATAAATTACAATGTAGGCAGGGAAGAATGACTTTCTAACTATAACCCTTTCAGCTGTCTCTGAGTTTGCCCTGTCCATCATAAAAATTAAATAAATAAACAACATTTATGGTAAATTATTGAGGATTACAGTCAGTCAGTAATGCCAGACATTAAAGTTTCATACTTCACTTTGTTCGGAAAACACATGTGATGAAAAATGTGTTGTTTTAGAAACATTTTAAGTAAATTAAATTAATGTTTAACAACTGTCTCTGACTTTGGGCCTTTACCCCATCATTAATATTCCCATTTTTAGAATTCTTAACCAAAGAACTTGAGAGGTTATGTTTAAAAAGCAAACTCCTAATAGTTTAAGATGCAATATAGCCCACAAATGTTATATATATTTATCAATGCACCTGAGTGCACCTCATTCCATTGTGTTTTGCAAAGCCAATTTCAAGTGTTCACATAAAGAGGTTATAGTGCCCCTCTACTCATCACTCATCAGACCCATCATAGAGTACAGTGCCCCATTTGGGATGTACCTCACAAGACAAGTCCAACAGCTGGAAAGGCCACAAAAGTACCTCACCAAGAGGATTACTGGCCTCAAACATACGTCCTCTGCAGCCCGACTGGAAAACTCTGGCTGTACTCAGTGGCATATCGCTTTCTCAGAGGTGATCTCTGCCTGACTTACAAAGCCTTGTCCAACTCAGAATTGATGGACATGCTCCACCTAAACAAATCCAAATCACTGTGAGCCACTCGCTCTAGTGAGCTAAACCTCACCACAACAATAAATAGAACATGTAGGAGAGATAGATTCCTGTCACAGAGACTCCCCATGCTTTGGTATAAAATTCCTAACGACATTAGGCAGAGCCCCTCACTAACACTCTTCAAGAGAAACCTTGGCGAGTGGATGGGTAACAGAAAATACACCCATGGGATCACTTCATTGGCTCTTCTTGACAGAGGCTCAGTTAATTAATCAATGGGGCGGTAAAAGCTGACAGACTCTGGCTAGGCTTATAAATGCCCTCGGGCAGATAGCCTAGTACCTACCTATGAACATCATACATTTTGTCACTTGTCCCTTATTATTAATCATGTTTTCCTAAAGACAAGATTACAGATATGGCTGGGGTATTAGCAGTTTGGGAGGGCCAAATTAACAATGTGGGGGCTGAAAGAGCTGCAGCTCCAGGCCAACATTTCTGAAACAGGTCCAGCAGCATCTATTCCCCCCTTTAGTCTGAAATGCTGTGTACTATCACACCAAACAGATAAGCCCCTTATAGTTTTCAGCTCCAGGCCCAGGTGGCCCATAATCTAGCAATGAATATAACAGTCTGCTTTTTTAACATATTTTTTTTAGATCTGAGGCTGTGAAAATAACAGAGTTTTTTGTTGAATGCGGAAATGATAATTTCATCACTCATTATTGAAGGGAAGATTTATCTTGAAATTTTTTGCTTAGGACAGTGACTAGCAAAGATACCTACAGCAACATGGAGCAGTACACTGAACGTGCTCAGCAGGAGGTGAATAAGGAAAAATAATTCAGAGCAAAAATGAGCACTTCATTTTTCATAAAGTGTCTCACTAAGTACATCAGGGTTTAACTGGTGTGGCAGATTTATTTCCTGTAAAGCACAAAAAAACGGCTAAAAAATCAATTAGTTAGACAGCGCCAGTCTGACAGTGAAGTGCCTTCTCTGCTAACCATTTGACCTTATCTTCTCAGTGTGACCTTTCTGGTACTTAACAGTGTACAGCAGTGAACCCTGTAGGTAGGAGAATAAACAAAATTCCCACAAAAGTGTAGCATACAGTAATATCCTCCCACTTATCAAGTCCTCCTTCCTTGAAGCTCACTATCTTCATATGTGGTTGTGTCAGTCCATGTGAGTTTCTGCGAATTACAAGCCATGCCTGTCCTTTGGACTAGCAAGCAACATTCAGTGTGACAGAGATGAGTGGTCTATGCTTGTATTGATTAAACTCGCTTTCTGTGTATGTTAATATATTTCAGGATTACCATATAGTATCAGGTCAGGGGAGACCATGGTATCTGTGTATCCATGGAACAGCAGCTCTTGCTCAGACAGCAGTTATATTTCTGCACAGGGTAGCAATGCTAATTGGGGTTTAGTTAGGGGAAAGGATGTACTGCAGCAGGACAGAGAATGTGATCATAATGTAACATAAACAAGGAAGTGTCTAATCAATGAAGCTTATATCCACACACACACACACACACACACACACACACACACACACGCGCACACACACACACACACACACACACACACGGCAGCGATTGAAGGACCAACTATGCTGGCATCCAAAAGTTTGAAGTAATTATGTTGCAGCATCAAGCAATAATAAATTCTATATGTGATCTGAGGCAGAGTAAACCAAATACTATTTGCATTAGTCAAATGATGTTGGCCAAATAGATGTCAACATATTTCATGTCAATATTTCTTAAGCCATATATATGTCTGTAATGGACACAGGCAGCTTGTAAATGTTTCATTTCCCAAGCCCCTGGTTATAGTTATGAAGGGTACCAGAAATTGTCAATGATTTGGGATGCATAGCTAGGGTTAAAAAGGCCTTTGTGATCATTCGTCTAGTAGACACCTATGAACCCATGAACATAGCCTGTCATTCGACCTATATATATATATATATATATATATATATATATATGTGTGTGTGTGTGTGTGTGTGTATGTATGTATATATATATATATATATCTATATATATATATATATATATATATATATATATATATATATATATATATATATACATATATATGTGTTGCTCATGAAATATCGAAAGCTCAAAAGAGCAAATGGAAAAAAACTATAATTTTAGAGTGAATCTAAAACATCAAAGGCAAGCAATAAAGCAAGCAATACTAAAACATTATTTTTTCAAGGACAAGCTCCTCTGCACCCCTCCACACAATCATAGAATAGTGGGACAGCTTCATAGGTTCATAGGTAGGTACTAGGCTATCTGCCTGAGGGCATTTATAAGCCTAGACAGAGTGTCAGCATTCACTGCCCCATTGATTAATTAACTGAGCCTCTGTCAAGAAGAGCCAATGAAGTGATCCCAGGGGTGTATTTTCTGTTACCCATCCACTCATCAAGGTTTCTCTTGAAGAGTGTTATTGAGGGGCTCTGCCTAATGTAGTTAGGAATTTTGTTCCAAAGCATGGGGGATAAGGGCAAAAAGCAACTAATATCCCATGAAGTAGAATGTTCGCTTATCTGAAGTTCACTGTTTTACAGCAGCAACAAGTATGTGCTCACATGAGTGTTTCTGCTCTTCTAAACTGCAACCCCCCCCCCCCACACACACAGATAGATATAGACAGATATATAGATAGCTAGATATATGCATCCATATCTATATCTGTATATATGTATACATACTTACATATATATATATATATATATATATATATATATATATATATATATATGTGTGTGTGTGTGTGTGCATGTGCAAACATACTTTGTGCTTTTAGTGGTAAATTAATCCGCAGTTTAAGTTAAAACTGCTGTGTGCTGTGTTTATCTAAATACCTGGCCATGAAAAAGTACGTCTGAAAAAATGTTTACATAAACCCATGGGATTTACGATGGCATAGTGGCTGCACACCCATTACCTGCTATCATAGCCGGCCTTAGCCATAGGCCAACTAGGTGGCCGCCTAGGGCGCTGCTCTAGTAGGGGCACTTTTCCAGTATTTATTTGGTGCAGGTAGATTAGAATGGGGGCACTGGGTGGTGTGGTGGTGGTGGGCACCGTGGAGCCCTTTTGCCTAGGGCTCCAGTTGACCTAAGGCCGCTCCTGCCTGCTATCCTCTGACTGGTTCATTAAAATAATTTGTTTCCCACCCTAGAAGAATTTTATGTCAGAAAAGGGATTTGTTTAGCATTCATGTATGAAAGTAGAGGGGAGGGTTTTGTACACTGAAGGTGGGGTTCTAGACAGGTCAGTGTCTTGATGACCTTCACAGAATTGCTACCTGAATTATCCTAAACAAGTAAATAAAAAAACAAAATGAGGATGAAACAATGACCGATGGAAAAGTGCAAAGAACAAGGGTTTGAGGTATATCAGTGATGAGAGTCTACGAAAGCATCATATACGGGTTTGTGGTATGTCAGTGATGAGAGTCTGCGAAAGCATCATATATGGGTTTGAGGTATGTCAGTGATGAGAGTCTACGAAAGCATCATAGACTATATATAGTAAAATACCTTCTCCAGAGAATAAAAGGAAAGCAACCACTGAAAGATGGCCCAGAATAGTATATTAGCAGGGACATTTCTGAAATGAATTGGGGCAGGGAGGGGTGTTAGGGAGTGGGAAAGACAGAGAGAGAGAGAGAGAGAGAGAGAGAGAGATGCAGGAATCTTATAATTTTGGAGAAAAACTGGAAATAAAGAATGTGAAAGAAAAAAAAAAATTCAAGTGAAAAATGAGGACAAAAGCCTTGAATACTTTTACTAGCATCTGCCAGCTATATACACTTGTTTCATGACACTGCTCACCTCCAACTCTATGCTTCTAGTAAAAACCGTATGGTAGCCTTATATCAAAATGTCTCTGAACCCACGTTACACTCCAGCTCCTATTACAATATAAAAATGTTCTGCCCTACCATTTCTGAGGACTAATCACACAATCTGTTATCTATCTTCACCTCTTCAAATGTTCAACACTCCACACCTACTAATGCATAAGGATCGTTTATGCTGTGATAGTTGTCACTTGTTTCATATGAATGTCATTTAATTAGGTAATGTATGAATAATCGTTAATGTATATTATTTAATATCATCTGTTCATGTACATTACTGAAAGTCTATTTAAAAATGTTTGTAATATGCTAGACCTTTTCTCCCCAGAGGTCTATTGAAAACATGTTTTTGACTATACCCATTTGAACAAACCTGGTAAACAAAATCAAAAAAAAAAAAAAAAAGAAAAGGAAGACTTCATATATCGTCGGTATCTCGGACAGCTGAATATTGCACTTTTAGGTAGAGGAATCAATGCTGTAAACATAACAGAATGTTACACTGGAGGGAGCCTGGTCTATGCTGTTACCATGCAGTGGGAACGTGTAATAAAAGAGTGAGAGAACATGAAGGAAGTAGTGGTTTACACTGGATGAAATGTACCAAGAAAGACATTGAAGATGACAAAGAGAAATGCTGACTGATGGAAAGCTGACCACAGCTCTGCATGCGGAGGCAGAATACAATTAGTTGTAATATTTGTTAGACAGACTACCAGGTGCAGGCTTGAGAATAAAAACAGATGCAGGAATATGTTAAAGATGAGGCAAATTGGACGGTAAGCATCACTGTGCTTACAGGAAGTGTAGGATGTATAGAATGGGTGTCAACGCTATGACTCTGAACAGACTCACAATGGACCATTTACAGGAGATTGCAGATGTCAGCACCCATCTCTACAGATATGCTGGGAACCATGGCTGTGGCTGCATACATTCAGAGATATATCATCTCTACAGACATGCTGGGAACCTGTGACTGCATATAGTCAGAGATGTATCTTCTCTACAGACATGCTAGGAACCATGGCTGTGACTGGATATAGTCAGAGATGTATCATCTCTACAGACATGCTAGGAACCATGGCTGTGACTGCATATAGTCAGAGATGTATCATCTCTACAGACATGCTAGGAACCATTGCTGTGACTGCATATAGTCAGAGATGTATCATCTCTACAAACATGCAAGGAACCATCCCTGTGATTTGCATATAGTCAGAGATGTATCATCTTTACAGACATGCTAGGAACCATGGCTCTGACTGCTTATAGTCAGAGATGCATCATCTCTACAGACATGCTAGGAACCATGGCTGTGGCTGCATACATTCAGAGATGTATCATCTCAACAGACATGCTGGGAACCTGTGACTGCATATAGTCAGAGATGTATCTTCTCTACAGACATGCTAGGAACCATGGCTGTGGCTTCCTACATTCAGAGATGTATCATCTCTAAAGACATGCTGGAACCTGTGACTGCATATAGTCAGAGATGCATCTTCTCTACAGACATGCTAGGAACCATGGCTGTGACTGCATATAGTCAGAGGTGTATCATCTCTACAGACATGCTAGGAACCATGGCTGTGATTGCATATAGTCAGAGATTTATCTTCACTACAGACATGCTAGGAACCATGGCTGTAACTGCATACATTCAGAGATGTATCATCTCTACAGACATGCTGGGAACCTGTGACTGCATATAGTTAGAGATGTATGATCTTTACAGACATGCTAGGAACCATGGCTGTTACTGCATATAGTCAGAGATGTATCTTCTCTACAATCATGCTAGAAACCATGGCTATGACTGCATATAGTCAGAGATGTATCATCTCTACAGACATGATAGGAACCCTGGCTGTGACTGCATATAGTCAGAGATGTATCATCTCTACAGACATGCTGGGAACAATGGCTTTGACTGCATATAGTCAGAGATGTATCATCTCTACAGACATTCTGGGAACCTGTGACTGCATATAGTCCGAGATGTATCTTCTCTACAGACATGCTAGGAACTAGGCTGTGACTGCATACATTCAGAGATGTATCATCTCTATAGACATGCTGGGAACCTGTGACTGCATATATTCAGAGATGTATCATCTCCGCAGACATGCTAGGAACCATGGATGTGACTGCATATAGTCAGCGATGTATCTTCTCTACAGACAAGATAGGAACCATGGCTGTGACTGCATATAGTCAGAGATGCATCATCTCTACAGACATGCTAGGAACTATGGCTGTGACTGCATATAGTCAGAGATGCATCATCTCTACAAACATGCAAGGAACAATGGCTGTGACTGCATATAGTCAGAGATGTATCATCTCTAGAGACATGCTAGGAACCATGGCTGTAGCTGCATACATTCAGAGATGTATCATCTCTACAGACATGCTGGGAACCTATGACTGCATATAGTCAGAGATGTATCTTCTCTACAGACATGCTAGGAACCATGGCTGTGGCTTCCTACATTCAGAGATGTATCATCTCAACAGACATGCTGGGAACCTGTGACTGCATATAGTCAGAGATGTATCTTCTCTACAGACATGCTAGGAACAATGCCTGTGACTGCATATAGTCAGAGGTGTATCATCTCTACAGACATGCTGGGAACCTGTGACTGCATATAGTCAGAGATTTATCTTCTATACAGACATGCTAGGAACCATGGCTGTGACTGCATATAGTCAGAGATGTATCTTCTCTACAGACATGCTAGGAACCATGGCTGTGACTGCATACATTCAGAGATGTATCATCTCTACAGACATGCTGGGAACCTGTGACTGTATATAGTCAGAGATGTATCATCTCTACAGACATGCTAGGAACCATGTCTGTGACTGCATATAGTCAGAGATGTATCTTCTCTACAGTCAAGCTAGGAACCATGGCTATGACTGCATATAGTCAGAGATGTATCATCTCTACAGACATGCTAGGAACCATGGCTGTGACTGCATATAGTCAGAGATGTATCATCTCTACAAGCATGCTAGGAACCATGGCTGTCACAGCATACATTCAGAGATGTATCATCTCTATAGACATGCTGGGAACCTGTGACTGCATATAGTCGGAGATGTATCATCTCTACAGACATGCTAAGAACCATGGCTGTGACTGCATATAGTCAGAGATGTATCTTCTCTACAGACATGCTTGGAACCATGGCTGTGACTGCATATAGTCAGAGATGTATCATCTCTACAGACATGCTAGGAACCATGGCTGTGACTGCATATAGTCAGAGATGTATCATCTCTACAGACATGCTAGGAACCATGGCTGTAACTGCTTATAGTCAGATATGTATCATCTCTACAGACATGCTAGAAACCATGGCTGTGGCTGCATGCATTCAGAGATGTATCATCTCTACAGACATGATGGGAACCTGTGATTGCATATAGTCAGAGATGTATCTTCTCTACAGACATGCTAGGAACCATGGCTGTGGCTTGCTACATTCAGAGATGTATCATCTCTACAGACATGCTGGGATCCTGTGACTGCATATAGTCAGAGATGTATCTTCTCTACAGACATGCTAGGAACCATGGCTGTGACTGCATATAGTCAGAGGTGCATCATCTCTACAGACATGCTGGGAATCTGTGACTGCATATATTCAGAGATTTATCTTCTCTACAGACATGCTAGGAACCATGGCTGTGACTGCATACATTCAGAGATGTATCATCTCTATAGACATGCTGGGAACCTGTGACTGCATATAGTCAGAGATGTATCATCTCTACAGACATGCTAGGAACCATGGCTGTGACTGCATATAGTCAGAGATGTATCTTCTCTACAGACATGCTAGGAACCATGGCTGTGACTGCATATAGTCAGAGATGCATCATCTCTACAGACATGCTGGGAACCATGGCTGTGGCTGCATACATTCAGAGATGTATCAAGTCTACAGACATGCTGGGAACCTGTGACTGCATATAGTCAGAGATGTATCTTCTCTACAGACATGCAAGGAACCATGGCTGTGACTGCATATAGTCAGAGATGTATCATGTCTACAGACATGCTAGTAACCATGGCTGTGACTGCATATAGTCAGAGATGTGTCATCTCTACAGACATGCTGGGAATCATGGCTGTGGCCACATAAATTCAGAGATGTATCATGTCTACAGACATGCTGGGAACCTGTGACTGCATATAGTCAGAGATGTATCTTCTCTACAGACATGCTAGGAACAATGGCTGTGACTGCATATAGTCAGAGATGTATCATCTTTACAAACATGCTGGGAACCATGGCTGTGGCTGCATACATTCAGAAATGTATCATGTCTACAGACATGCAGGGAACCTGTGACTGCAAATAGTCAGAGATGTATCTTCTCTACAGAAATGCTAGGAACCATGGCTGTGACTGCATATAGTCACAGATGTATCATCTCTACAGACATGCTGGGAACCTGTGACTGCATATAGTCAGAGATGTATCTTCTCTACAGACATGCTAGGAATTATGGCTGTGACTGCATATAGTCACAGATGTATCTTCTCTACATACATGCTACGAACCATGGCTGTGGCTGCATATAGTCAGAGATGTATCATCTCTACAGATATGCTAGGAACCATGACTTTGACTGCATACATTCAGAGATGTATCGTCTCTACAGACATGCTGGGAACCTGTGACTGCATATAGTCAGAGATGTATCTTCTCTACAGACATGTTAGGAACCATGGCTGTGACTGCATACATTCAGAGATGTATCATCTCTACAGACATGCTGGGAACCTGTGACTGCATATAGTCAGAGATGTATCATCTCTACAGACATGCTAGGAACCTGTGACTGCATATAGTCAGAGATGTATCTTCTCTACAGACATGCAAGGAACCATGGCTGTGACTGCATATAGTCAGAGATTTATCATCTCTACAGACATGCTAGGAACCATGGCTGTGACTGCATATAGTCAGAGATGTATCATCTCTAGAGACATGCTAGGAACCATGGCTGTAGCTGCATACATTCAGAGATGTATCATCTCTACAGACATGCTGGGAACCTATGACTGAATATAGTCACAGATGTATCTTCTCTACAGACATGCTAGGAACCATGGCTGTGGCTTCCTACATTCAGAGATGTATCATCTCTACAGACATTTTGGGAACCTGTGACTGCATATAGTCAGAGATGTATCTTCTCTACAGACATGCTAGGAACAATGCCTGTGACTGCATATAGTCAGAGGTGTATCATCTCTACAGACATGCTGGGAACCTGTGACTGCATATAGTCAGAGATTTATCTTCTATACAGACATGCTAGGAACCATGGCTGTGACTGCATATAGTCAGAGATGTATCTTCTCTACAGACATGCTAGGAACCATGGCTGTGACTGCATACATTCAGAGATGTATCATCTCTACAGACATGCTGGGAACCTGTGACTGTATATAGTCAGAGATGTATCATCTCTACAGACATGCTAGGAACCATGTCTGTGACTGCATATAGTCAGAGATGTATCTTCTCTACAGTCAAGCTAGGAACCATGGCTATGACTGCATATAGTCAGAGATGTATCATCTCTACAGACATGCTAGGAACCATGGCTGTGACTGCATATAGTCAGAGATGTATCATCTCTACAGACATGCTAAGAACCATGGCTGTCACAGCATACATTCAGAGATGTATCATCTCTATAGACATGCTGGAAACCTGTGACTGCATATAGTCGGAGATGTATCATCTCTACAGACATGCTAAGAACCATGGCTGTGACTGCATATAGTCAGAGATGTATCTTCTCTACAGACATGCTTGGAACCATGGCTGTGACTGCATATAGTCAGAGATGTATCATCTATACAGACATGCTAGGAACCATGGCTGTGACTGCATATAGTCAGATATGTATCATCTCTACAGACATGCTAGAAACCATGGCTGTGGCTGCATGCATTCAGAGATGTATCATCTCTACAGACATGCTGGGAACATGTGATTGCATATAGTCAGAGATGTATCTTCTCTACAGACATGCTGGGATCCTGTGACTGCATATAGTCAGAGATGTATCTTCTCTACAGACATGCTAGGAACCATGGCTGTGACTGCATATAGTCAGAGGTGCATCATCTCTACAGACATGCTGGGAATCTGTGACTGCATATATTCAGAGATTTATCTTCTCTACAGACATGCTAGGAACCATGGCTGTGACTGCATACATTCAGAGATGTATCATCTCTATAGACATGCTGGGAACCTGTGACTGCATATAGTCAGAGATGTATCATCTCTACAGACATGCTAGGAACCATGGCTGTGACTGCATATAGTCAGAGATGTATCTTCTCTACAGACATGCTAGGAACCATGGCTGTGACTGCATATAGTCAGAGATGCATCACCTCTACAGACATGCTGGGAACCATGGCTGTGGCTGCATACATTCAGAGATGTATCAAGTCTACAGACATGCTGGGAACCTGTGACTGCATATAGTCAGAGATGTATCTTCTCTACAGACATGCAAGGAACCATGGCTGTGACTGCATATAGTCAGAGATGTATCATGTCTACAGACATGCTAGTAACCATGGCTGTGACTGCATATAGTCAGAGATGTGTCATCTCTACAGACATGCTGGGAATCATGGCTGTGGCCACATAAATTCAGAGATGTATCATGTCTACAGACATGCTGGGAACCTGTGACTGCATATAGTCAGAGATGTATCTTCTCTACAGACATGCTAGGAACAATGGCTGTGACTGCATATAGTCAGAGATGTATCATCTTTACAAACATGCTGGGAACCATGGCTGTGGCTGCATACATTCAGAAATGTATCATGTCTACAGACATGCTGGGAACCTGTGACTGCAAATAGTCAGAGATGTATCTTCTCTACAGAAATGCTAGGAACCATGGCTGTGACTGCATATAGTCACAGATGTATCATCTCTACAGACATGCTGGGAACCTGTGACTGCATATAGTCAGAGATGTATCTTCTCTACAGACATGCTAGGAATTATGGCTGTGACTGCATATAGTCACAGATGTATCTTCTCTACATACATGCTACGAACCATGGCTGTGGCTGCATATAGTCAGAGATGTATCATCTCTACAGATATGCTAGGAACCATGACTTTGACTGCATACATTCAGAGATGTATCGTCTCTACAGACATGCTGGGAACCTGTGACTGCATATAGTCAGAGATGTATCTTCTCTACAGACATGTTAGGAACCATGGCTGTGACTGCATACATTCAGAGATGTATCATCTCTACAAACATGCTGGGAACCTGTGACTGCATATAGTCAGAGATGTATCACCTCTACAGACATGCTAGGAACCTGTGACTGCATATAGTCAGAGATGTATCTTCTCTACAGACATGCAAGGAACCATGGCTGTGACTGCATATAGTCAGAGATTTATCATCTCTACAGACATGCTAGGAACCATGGCTGTGACTGCATATAGTCAGAGATGTATCATCTCTAGAGACATGCTAGGAACCATGGCTGTAGCTGCATACATTCAGAGATGTATCATCTCTACAGACATGCTGGGAACCTATGACTGAATATAGTCAGAGATGTATCTTCTCTACAGACATGCTAGGAACAATGGCTGTGGCTTCCTACATTCAGAGATGTATCATCTCTACAGACATTTTGGGAACCTGTGACTGCATATAGTCAGAGATGTATCTTCTCTACAGACATGCTAGGAACAATGCCTGTGACTGCATATAGTCAGAGGTGTATCATCTCTACAGACATGCTGGGAACCTGTGACTGCATATAGTCAGAGATTTATCTTCTATACAGACATGCTAGGAACCATGGCTGTGACTGCATATAGTCAGAGATGTATCTTCTCTACAGACATGCTAGGAACCATGGCTGTGACTGCATACATTCAGAGATGTATCATCTCTACAGACATGCTGGGAACCTGTGACTGTATATAGTCAGAGATGTATCATCTCTACAGACATGCTAGGAACCATGTCTGTGACTGCATATAGTCAGAGATGTATCTTATCTACAGTCAAGCTAGGAACCATGGCTATGACTGCATATAGTCAGAGATGTATCATCTCTACAGACATGCTAGGAACCATGGCTGTGACTGCATATAGTCAGAGATGTATCATCTCTACAGACATGCTAGGAACCATGGCTGTCACAGCATACATTCAGAGATGTATCATCTCTATAGACATGCTGGGAACCTGTGACTGCATATAGTCGGAGATGTATCATCTCTACAGACATGCTAAGAACCATGCCTGTGACTGCATATAGTCAGAGATGTATCTTCTCTACAGACATGCTTGGAACCATGGCTGTGACTGCATATAGTCAGAGATGTATCATCTATACAGACATGCTAGGAACCATGGCTGTGACTGCATATAGTCAGAGATGTATCATCTCTACAGACATGCTAGGAACCATGGCTGTAACTGCTTATAGTCAGATATGTATCATCTCTACAGACATGCTAGAAACCATGGCTGTGGCTGCATGCATTCAGAGATATATCATCTCTACAGACATGCTGGGAACCTGTGATTGCATATAGTCAGAGATGTATCTTCTCTACAGACATGCTAGGAACCATGGCTGTGGCTTCCTACATTCAGAGATGTATCATCTCTACAGACATGCTGGGATCCTGTGACTGCATATAGTCAGAGATGTATCTTCTCTACAGACATGCTAGGAACCATGGCTGTGACTGCATATAGTCAGAGGTGCATCATCTCTACAGACATGCTGGGAATCTGTGACTGCATATATTCAGAGATTTATCTTCTCTACAGACATGCTAGGAACCATGGCTGTGACTGCATACATTCAGAGATGTATCATCTCTATAGACATGCTGGGAACCTGTGACTGCATATAGTCAGAGATGTATCATCTCTACAGACATGCTAGGAACCATGGCAGTGACTGCATATAGTCAGAGATGTATCTTCTCTACAGACATGCTAGGAACCATGGCTGTGACTGCATATAGTCAGAGATGCATCATCTCTACAGACATGCTGGGAACCATGGCTGTGGCTGCATACATTCAGAGATGTATTAAGTCTACAGACATGCTGGGAACCTGTGACTGCATATAGTCAGAGATGTATCTTCTCTACAGACATGCTAGTAACCATGGCTGTGACTGCATATAGTCAGAGATGTGTCATCTCTACAGACATGCTGGGAATCATGGCTGTGGCTACATAAATTCAGAGATGTATCATGTCTACAGACATGCTGGGAACCTGTGACTGCATATAGTCAGAGATGTATCTTCTCTATAGACATGCTAGGAACAATGGCTGTGACTGCATATAGTCAGAGATGTATCATCTTTACAAACATGCTGGGAACCATGGCTGTGGCTGCATACATTCAGAAATGTATCATGTCTACAGACATGCTGGGAACCTGTGACTGCAAATAGTCAGAGATGTATCTTCTCTACAGACATGCTAGGAACCATGGCTGTGACTGCATATAGTCACAGATGTATCATCTCTACAGACATGCTGGGAACCTGTGACTGCATATAGTCAGAGATGTATCTTCTCTACAGACATGCTAGGAATTATGGCCGTGACTGCATATAGTCACAGATGTATCTTCTCTACATACATGCTACGAACCATGGCTGTGGCTGCATATAGTCAGAGATGTATCATCTCTACAGATATGCTAGGAACCATGACTTTGACTGCATACATTCAGAGATGTATCGTCTCTACAGACATGCTGGGAACCTGTGACTACATATAGTCAGAGATGTATCTTCTCTACAGACATGTTAGGAACCATGGCTGTGACTGCATACATTCAGAGATGTATCATCTCTACAGACATGCTGGGAACCTGTGACTGCATATAGTCAGAGATGTATCATCTCTACAGACATGCTAGGAACCTGTGACTGCATATAGTCAGAGATGTATCTTCTCTACAGACATGCAAGGAACCATGGCTGTGACTGCATATAGTCAGAGATTTATCATCTCTACAGACATGCTAGGAACCATGGCTGTGACTGCATATAGTCAAAGATGTATCATCTCTACAGACATGCTAGGAACCATGGCTGTGGCTGCATACATTCAGAGATGAATCTTCTCTACAGACATGCTAGGAACCATGGATGTGACTGCATACAGTCAGAGATGTTATCATCTCTACAGACATGCTAGGAACCATGGCTGTGGCTGCATACATTCAGAGATGTATCATCTCTACAGACATGCTGGGAACCTGTGACTGCATATAGTCAGAGATGTATCATCTCTACAGACATGCTAGGAACCATGGCTGTGACTGCATATAGTCAGAGATGTATCATCTCTACAGACATGCTGGGAACCATGGCTGTGGCTGCATACATTCAGAGATGTATCATCTCTACAGACATGCTGGGAACCTGTGACTGCATATATTAAGAGATGTATCTTCTCTACAGACATGCTAGGAACCATGGCTGTGACTGCATATAGTCAGAGATGTATCTTCTCTACAGACATGTTAGGAACCATGGCTGTGACTGCATATAGTCAGAGATGTATCATCTCTACAGACATGCTAGGAACCATGGCTGTAACTGCATATAGTCAGAGATTTATCATCTCTACAGACATGCTGGGAACCATGGCTGTGGCTGCATACATTCAGAGATGTATCTTGTCTACAGACATGCTGGGAACCTGTGACTGCATATAGTCAGAGATGTATCTTCTCTACAGACATGCTAGGAACCATGGCTGTGACTGCATATAGTCAGAGATGTATCATCTCTACAGACATGCTAGGAACCATGGCTGTGGCTGCATACATTCAGAGATGTATCTTCTCTACAGACATGCTAGGAACCATGGCTGTGAATGCATATAGTCAGAGATGTATCATCTCTACAGACATGCTAGGAACCATGGCTGTGACTGCATATAGTCAGAGATGTATCATCTCTACAGACATGCTGGGAACCTGTGATTGCATATAGTCAGAGATGTATCATCTCTACAGATATGCTAGGAACCATGGCTGTGACTGCATAGATTCAGAGATGTATCATCTCCACAGACATGCTGGGAACCTGTGACTGCATATAGTCAGAGATGTATCTTCTGTACAGACATGCTAGGAACCATGGCTGTGACTGCATACATTCAGAGATGTATCATCTCTACAGACATGCTGGGAACCTGTGACTGCATATAGTCAGAGATGTATCATCTCTACAGACATGCTAGGAACCATGGCTGTGACTGCTTATAGCCAGAGATGTATCATCTCTACAGACATGCTAGGGACCATGGCTGTGACTGCATATAGTCAGAGATTTATCATCTATACAGACATGCTAGGAACCTGTGAATGCATATAGTCAGAGATGTATCATCTCTACAGACATGCTAGGAACCATGGCTGTGACTGCATACAGTCAAAGATGTATCATCTCTACAGACATGCTAGGAACCATGGCTGTGGCTGCATACATTCAGAGATGTATCTTCTCTACAGACATGCTAGGAACCATGGCTGTGACTGCATATAGTCAGAAATGTTATCATCTCTACAGACATGCTAGGAACCATGGTTGTGACTGCATATAGTCAGAGATGTATCATCTCTACAGACATGCTGGGAACAATGGCTGTGGCTGCATACTTTCAGAGATGTATCATCTCTACAGACATGCTGGGAACCTGTGACTGCATATAGTTAGAGATGTATCATCTCTACAGACATGCTAGGAACCATGGCTGTGACTGCATATAGTCAGAGATGTATCATCTCTACAGACATGCTGGGAACCTGTGACTGCATATAGTCAGAGATGTATCTTCTCTACAGACATGCTAGGAACCATGGCTGTGACTGCATACATTCAGAGATGTATCATCTCTATAGACATGCTGGGAACCTGTGACTGCATATAGTCGGAGATGTAACATCTCTACAGACATGCTAAGAACCATGGCTGTGACTGCATATAGTCAGAGATGTATCTTCTCTACAGACATGCTAGGAACCATTGCTGTGACTGCATATAGTCAGAGATGTATCATCTCTACAGACATGCTAGGAACCATGGCTGTGACTGCATATAGTCAGAGATGTATCATCTCTACAGACATGCTAGGAACCATGGCTGTGACTGCTTATAGTCAGAGATGTATCATCTCTACAGACATGCTAGGAACCATGGCTGTGGCTGCATACATTCAGAGATGTATCATCTCTACAGACATGCTGGGAACCTGTGACTGCATATAGTCAGAGATGTATCTTCTCTACAGACATGCTAGGAACCATGGCTGTGGATTCCTACATTCAGAGATGTATCATCTCTACAGACATGCTGGGATCCTGTGACTGCATATAGTCAGAGATGTATCTTCTCTACAGACATGCTAGAAACCATGGCTGTGACTGCATATAGTCAGAGGTGCATCATCTCTACAGACATGCTTGGAATCTGTGACTACATATAGTCAGAGATGTATCATCTCTACATACATGCTGGGAACCATGGCTGTGGCTACATACATTCAGAGATGTATCATCTCTACAGACATGCTGGGAACCTGTGACTGCATATAGTCAGAGAAGTATCTTCTCTACAGACATGCTAGGAACAATGGCTGTGACTGCATATAGTCAGAGATGAATCATCTCTACAGACATGCTGGGAACCATGGCTGTGGCTGCATACATTCATAGATGTATCATGTCTACAGACATGCTGGGAACCTGTGACTGCATATAGTCAGAGATGTATCTTCTCTACAGAAATGCTAGGAACAATGGCTGTGACTGCATATAGTCAGAGATGTATCATCTTTACAGACATGCTGGGAACCATGGCTGTGGCTGCATACATTCAGAGATGTATCCTGTCTACAGACATGCTGGGAACCTGTGACTGCATATAGTCAGAGATGTATCTTCTCTACAGACATGCTAGGGAAAATGGCTGTTACTGCATATAGTCACAGATGTATCATCTCTACAGACATGCTGGGAACCTGTGACTGCATATAGTCAGAGATGTATCTTCTCTACAGACATGCTAGGAATCATGGCTGTGACTGCATATAGTCACAGATGTATCTTCTCTACATACATGCTACGAACTGTGGCTGTGGCTGCATATAGTCAGAGATGTATCATCTCTACAGATATGCTAGGAACCATGGCTGTAACTGCATACATTCAGAGATGTATCGTCTCTACAGACATGCTGGGAACCTGTGACTGCATATAGTCAGAGATGTATCTTCTCCACAGACATGCTAGGAACCATGGCTTTGACTACATACATTCAGAGATGTATCATCTCTACAGACATGCTGGGAACCTGTGACCGCATATAGTCAGGGATGTGTCATCTCTAGAGACATGCTAGGAACCTGTGACTGCATATAGTCAGAGATGTATCCTCTCTACAGACATGCTAGGAACCATGGCTGTGACTGCATATAGTCAGAGATTTATCATCTCTACAGACATGCTAGGAACCATGGCTGTGACTGCATATAGTCAAAGATGTATCATCTCTACAGACATGCTAGGAACCATGGCTGTGGCTGCATACATTCAGAGATGTATCTTCTCTACAGACATGCTAGGAACCATGGCTGTGACTGCATATAGTCAGAGATTTATCATCTCTACAGACATGCTAGGAACCATGGCTGTGACTGCATATAGTCAAAGATGTATCATCTCTACAGACATGCTAGGAACCATGGCTGTGGCTGCATACATTCAGAGATGTATCTTCTCTACAGACATGCTAGGAACCATGGATGTGACTGCATATAGTCAGAGATGTTATCATCTCTACAGACATGCAAGGAACCATGGCTGTGACTGCATATACTCAGAGATGTATCATCTCTACAGACATGCTAGGAACCATGGTTGTGACTGCATATAGTCAGAGATGTATCATCTCTACAGACATGCTGGGAACCAAGGCTGTGGCTGCATACATTCAGAGATGTATCATCTCTACAGACATGCTGGGAACCTGTGACTGCATATAGTCAGAGATGTATCATCTCTACAGACATGCTAGGAACCATGGCTGTGACTGCATATAGTCAGAGATGTATCATCTCTACAGACATGCTGGGAACCATGGCTGTAGCTGCATACATTCAGAGATGTATCAGCTCTACAGACATGCTGGGAACCTGTGACTGCATATAGTAAGAGATGTATCTTATCTACAGACATGCTAGGAACCATGGCTGTGACTGCATATAGTCAGAGATGTATCTTCTCTACAGACATGCTAGGAACCATGGCTGTGACTGCATATAGTCAGAGATGTATCATCTCTACAGACATGCTAGGAACCATGGCTGTGGCTGCATATAGTCAGAGATTTATCATCTCTACAGACATGCTGGGAACCATGGCTGTGGCTGCATACATTCAGAGATGTATCATATCTATACACATGCTGGGAACCTGTGACTGCATATAGTCAGAGATGTATCTTCTCTACAGACATGCTAGGAACCATGGCTGTGACTGCATATAGTCAGAGATGTATCATCACTACAGACATGCTGGGAACCATGGCTGTGGCTGCATACATTCAGAGATGTATCATGTCTACAGACATGCTGGGAACCTGTGACTGCATATAGTCAGAGATGTATCTTCTCTACAGACATGCTAAGAACCATGGCTGTGACTGCATATAGTCAGAGATGTATCATCTCTACAGACATGCTAGGAACCATGGCTGTGGCTGCATACATTCAGAGATGTATCTTCTCTACAGACATGCTAGGAACCATGGCTGTGACTGCATATAGTCAGAGATGTATCATCTCTACAGACATGCTAGAAACCATGGCTGTGACTGCATATAGTCAGAGATGTATCATCTCTACAGACATGCTGGGAACCTGTGACTGCATATAGTCAGAGATGTATCATCTCTACAGACATGCTAGGAACCATGGCTGTGACTGCATACATTCAGAGATGTATCATCTCTACAGAAATGCTGGGAACCTGTGACTGCATATAGTCAGAGATGTATCTTCTCTACAGACATGCTAGGAACCATGGCTGTGACTGCATACATTCAGAGATTTATCATCTCTACAGACATGCTGGGAACCTGTGATTGCATATAGTCAGAGATGTATCATCTCTACAGACATGCTAGGAACCATGGCTGTGACTGCATATAGTCAGAGATGTATCATCTCTACAGACATGCTAGGAACCATGGCTGTGACTGCATATAGTCAGAGATTTATCATCTATACAGACATGCTAGGAACCTGTGAATGCATATAGTCAGAGATGTATCATCTCTACAAACATGCTAGGAACCATGGCTGTGACTGCATATAGTCAAATATGTATCATCTCAACAGACATGCTAGGAACCATGGCTGTGGCTGCATACATTCAGAGATGTATCTTGTCTGCAGACATGCTAGGAACCATGGCTGTGACTGCATATAGTCAGAGATGTTATCATCTCTACAGACATGCTAGGAACCATGGCTGTGACTGCATATACTCAGAGATGTATCATCTCTACAGACATGCTAGGAACCATGGTTGTGACTGCATATAGTCAGAGATGTATCATCTCTACAGATATGCTGGGAACGATGGCTGTGGCTGCATACATTCAGAGATGTTTCATCTCTACAGACATGCTGGGAACCTGTGACTGCATATAGTCAAAGATTTATCATCTCTACAGACATGCTAGGAACCATGGCTATGACTGCATATAGTCAGAGATGTATCATCTATACAGACATGCTGGGAACCATGGTGGTGGATGCATACATTCAGAGATGTATCATCTCTACAGACATGCTGGAAACCTGTGACTGCATATAGTCAGAGATGTATCATCTCTACAGACATGCTAGGAACCATGGCTGTTGCTGCATATAGTCAGAGATGTATCATCTCTACAGACATGCTGTGAACCATGGCTATAGCTGCATATATTCAGAGATGTATCATCTCTACAGACATGCTACGAACCATGGCTGTGACTGCATATAGTCAATGATGTATCATCTCTTCAGACATGCTAGGAACCATGGCTGTGGTTGCATATAGTCAGATATGTATCATCTCTACAGACATGCTGCGAACCATGGCTGTATCTGCATACATTCAGAGATGCATCATCTCTACAGACATGCTAGGAACCATGGCTGTGGCTGCATATAGTCAGAGATGTATCTTCTCTACAGACATGCTAGGAACCATGGCTGTGACTGCATATAGTCAGAGATGTATCATTTCTACAGACATGCTGGGAAAAATGGCCATGGCTGCATACATTCAGAGATGTATCAACTCTAAAGACATGCTGGGAAGAATGGCTGTGACTGCATATTGTCAGAGGTGTATCATCTTTACAGACATGCTGGGAACCTGTGACTGCATATAGTCAGAGATGTATCATCTCTACAGACATGCTAGGAACCATGGCTGTGACTGCATATAGTCAGAGATGTATCATCTCTACAAACATGCTGGGAAGCATGGCTATGACTGCATATAGTCAGAGATGTATCATCTCTACAGACATGCTGAGAACCATGGCTGTGACTGCATATAGTCAGAGATGTATCTTCTCTACAGACATGCTGGGAAGCATGGCTGAGACTGCCTACATTCAGAGATGTATCATCTCTACAGATATGCTGGGAACCGGTGACTGCATATAGTCAGAGATGTATCTTCTCTATAGACATGCTAGGAACCTTGGCTGTGACTGCATACATTCAGAGATGCATCATCTCTACAGACATGCTGGGAACCTGTGACTGCATATAGTCAGAGATGTATCATCTTTACTGACATAATAGGAACCTGTAATTGCATATAGTCAGAGATGTATCTTCTTTACAGACATGCTAGGAACCATGGCTGTGACTGCATATAGTAAGAGATGTATCATCTCTACAAACATGCTAGGAACCATGGCTGTGACTGCATATAGTCAGAGATGTATCTTTTCTACAGACATGCTAGGAACCATGGCTGTGACTGCATACATTCAGAGATGAATCATCTCTACAGACATGCTGGGAACCTGTGACTGCATATAGTCAGAGATGTATCATCTCTACCTACATGCTAGGAACCTGTGACTGCATATAGTCAGAGATGTATCTTTTTTACAGACATGCTAGGAACCATGGCTGAAACTGCATGTAGTCAGAGATGTATCATCTCTACAGACATGCTAGGAACCATGGCGGTGACTGCATATAGTCAGAGATGTATCATCTCTACAGACATGCTGGGAACCTGTGACTGCATATAGTCAGAGATGTATCATCTCTACAGACATGCTAGTGACCATGGCTGTGACTGCATACAGTCAGAGATGTATCATCTCTACAGACATGCTAGGAACCATGGCTGTGACTGCATATAGTCAGAGATGTATCATCTCTACAGACATGCTGGGAACCTGTGACTGCATATAGTCAGAGATGTATCATCTCTACAGACATGCTAGGAACCATGGCTGTGACTGCATATTGTCAGAGATGTATCATCTCTACAGACATGCTAGGAATCATGGCTGTGGCTGCATATAGTCAGAGATGTATCTTCTCTATAGCCATGCTAGGAACCGTGAAGGTGACTCATATAGTCAGAGATGTATCATCTCTTCAGACATGCTAGGAAACATGGCTGTGGTTGCATATAGTCAGAGATGTATCTTCTCTACAGCCATGCTAGGAACTGTGACTGTGACTGCATATAGTCAGAGATGTATCTTCTCTACAGACATGCTAGGAACCATGGCTGTGACTGCATACATTCGGAGATGTATCATCTCTACAGACATGCTGGGAAGCATGGCTGTGACTGCATATAGTCAGAGATGTATCATCTCTACAGACATGCTAGGAACCATGGCTGTGACTGCATATAGTCAGAGATGTATCATCTCTACAGACATGCTGCGAACCATGGCTGTAGCTGCATACTTTCAGAGATGTATCATCTCTACAGACATGCTAGGAACCATGGCTGTGGCTGCATATAGTCAGAGATGTATCTTCTCTACAGACATGCTAGGAACCATGGCTGTGACTGCATATAGTCAGAGATGTATCATTTCTACAGACATGCTGGGAACCATGGCCATGGCTGCATACATTCAGAGATGTATCAACTCTAAAGACATGCTGGGAAGCATGGCTGTGACTGCATATCGTCAGAGGTGTATCATCTTTACAGACATGCTGGGAACCTGTGACTGCATATAGTCAGAGATGTATCATCTCTACAGACATGCTAGGAACCATGGCTCTGACTGCATATAGTCAGAGATGTATCATCTCTACAAACATGCTGGGAACCATGACTGTGACTGCATATAGTCAGAGGTGTATCATCTCTACAGACATGCTGGGAAACATGGCTGTGACTGCATATAGTCAGAGATGTATCTTCTCTACAGACATGCTGGGAAGCATGGCTGAGACTGCCTACATTCAGAGATGTATCATCTCTACAGATATGCTGGGAACCGGTGACTGCATATAGTCAGAGATGTATCTTCTCTACAGACATGCTAGGAACCATGGCTGTGACTGCATACATTCAGAGATGTATCACCTCTACAGACATGCTGGGAACCTGTGACTGCATATAGTCAGAGATGTATCTTCTTTACAGACATGCTAGGAACCATGGCTGTGACTGCATATAGTCAGAGATGTATCATCTCTACAGACATGCTAGGAACCATGGCTGTGACTGCATATAGTCAGAGATGTATCATCTCTACAGACATGCTGGGAACCTGTGACTGCATATAGTCAGAGATGTATCTTCTCTACAGACATGCTAGGAACCATGGCTGTGACTGCATACATTCAGAGATGTATCATCTCTACAGATATGCTGGGAACCTGTGACTGCATATAGTCAGAGATGTATCATCTCTACAGACATGCTAGGAACCATGGCTGTGACTGCATATAGTCAGAGATTTATCATCTCTACAGTCATGCTGGGAACCATGGCTGTGGCTGCATACATTCCGAGATGTATCATCTCTACAGACATGCTACGAACCACGGCTTTGACTGCATATATTCAGAGATGTATCTTCTCTTCAGACATGCTAGGAACCATGGCTGTGGCTGCATATAGTCAGAGATGTATCTTCTCTACAGACATGCTAGGAACCGTGACTGTGACTGCATATAGTCAGAGATGTATCATCTCTATAGACATGCTGGGAACCATGGCTGTGGCTGCATACATTCAGAGATGTATCATCTCTACAGACATGCTGGGAAGCATGGCTGCGACTGCATATAGTCAGAGATGTATCATCTCTACAGACATGCTAGGAACCATGGCTGTGACTGCATATAGTCAGAGATGTATCATCTCTACAGACATGCTGCAAACCATGGCTGTAGCTGCATACTTTCAGAGATGTATCATCTCTACAGACATGCTAGGAAGCATGGCTCTGGCTGCATATAGTCAGAGATGTATCTTCTCTACAGACATGCTAGGCACCATGGCTGTGACTGCATACAGTCAGGGATGTATCATTTCTACAGACATGCTGGGAACCATGGCCATGGCTGCATACATTCAGAGATGTATCAACTCTAAAGACATGCTGGGAAGCATGGCTGTGACTGCATATCGTCAGAGGTGTATCATCTTTACAGACATGCTGGGAACCTGTGACTGCATATAGTCAGAGATGTATCATCTCTACAGACATGCTAGGAACCATGGCTGTGACTGCATATAGTCAGAGATGTATCATCTCTACAAACATGCTGGGAACCATGGCTGTGACTGCATATAGTCAGAGATGTATCTTGTCTACAGACATGCTGGGAAGCATGGCTGAGACTGCCTACATTCAGAGATGTATCATCTCTACAGATATGCTGGGAACCGGTGACTGCATATAGTCAGAGATATATCTTCTCTACAGACATGCTAGGAACCATGGCTGCGATTGCATACATTCAGAGATTTATCATCTCTACAGACATGCTGGGAACCTGTGACTGCATATAGTCAGAGATGTATCATCTCTACCGACATGCTAGGAACCTGTGACTGCATATAGTTAGAGATGTATCTTCTTTACAGACATGCTAGGAACCATGGCTGTGACTGCATATAGTCAGAGATGTATCATTTCTACAGACATGCTAGGAACCATGGCTGTGACTGCATATAGTCAGAGATGTATCATCTCTACAGACATGCTGGGAACCTGTGACTGCATATAGTCAGAGATGTATCATCTCTACAGACATGCTGGGAACCTGTGACTGCATATAGTCAGAGATGTATCTTCTCTACAGACATGCTAGGAACCATGGCTGTGACTGCATACATTCAGAGATGTATCATCTCTACAGACATGCTGGGAACCTGTGACTGCATATAGTCAGAGATATATCATCTCTACAGATAGGCTGGAAACTATGACTGTAGCTCCATTCCTTCCCCATACTGGTGATCATTAGATAAGAATTAGGGCTAGAAATAACTTTCTCCATTGTGATCATCTAGCTGA
>NC_056747.1:1090062585-1090090085 GCF_019279795.1 Protopterus annectens | reverse complement strand
TGCACCACAACTTTAAATCCATGTACTATCCAAAGAAAATCCCAATGAATATTCATGACGATATCTACAGCACCAACATGAATATTCACTCCAGATACCTAAATTCCATCAAATTATTTATTTTTTACTTATTTGTTTTTTGCAGGGGAGGCTGTGCCCCTATGCACTCTTCTATGGGGGGACTATGCCCCCCCAACCTCCTGCAAATTAGATATACCAACTCCGAGATCGCACTACTGTGTAGAAATGAGTGGATTTCCTGTTTTGCTCTACTGGTAAAGTCAGCATTTGAAACGTTCAGTATTCTGAACATCGGTATAGTGAAGTTTCACTCATATGAAACTTCGGTTTTCTTGTCTCGGTGTTATGAATGTTGGTCTATTGACATTTCAATCATGTTGAGTAGATTCATATATAAATAGATACACACAATACATATTTTTTGGTTTTGATAGAAACTAAACTCTAAACTAGAAGAATGAAATATATGAAAAGATAACACACTAGATTAAAGAAAAGTTAATATTAAAAGTAGGATTTCATTTTCAAAACATAGGCAGCACTGAACTGTAAGTAATACCACAGAATTAATTAACTGTTTCATAATCCTATAAAAAAACATACAGCTCATTTTGGGTAGTACTGAACAGCATCAGGTATCCTATGGCACTGTAATGACTTCTTCTTGTAGTGCGGGGTCTTTGGGGATCCTCATACTTATATTCAAAATACTGTCATTACCTCTGAAGAGAGGGCCATAGACTTACTCACTTAAAAAATAGGAGCTGTCCATGATACTCTTGTGCCTTCCTTATACATTGAACAGTCAAATGTAATAATCTAGCAGTCAGACATGGGAATTCTCTACAATGACATCATAGCATCTCATCTGTAAGCATACTATCCTCAAAACAAACAGTAGCATACGTCTCAAACTCTCAGAGCAACAAATCTGGACAAAACCATAAATAATGGGGGTAAAAAAGCCCAAAAATTAGGACAACTTTTAAATATTGCTTTTACAAACTTAGAAAGTTGATAGAATAACAGGTTTCACGTTAGTATGAACTTTCTGAAGGGTATGAAGTCTGAAATTCAAATGTCTGTTATTATTTTCTGACTTTGATCTTTAATGATTTAACAGTGATTTGCCAAAAAACTAAATTTTATGAAAAACAGACCAAAAATAAGAAGCAAAAATCTGGACATTCTACAAAAATCTGTACAGTTGAGAGGTATATAACAGTAGCTACATCTGGATCCAAGACAGCTCTCACCTTCCATTTTGTCTCAAGGTACCATTTTATTTCTTACACAAATTTATGACTAATATAGATATAGTTTTAAAATATACTTACTGTCCATGCAGGCCTCACATACTGTTTGGTTGACCCCACACCTCTGTACTACTCCTTCTCCTGGACCACACATCTTGCAACACTCTCCACTTTGTGTGAACGCTCTACTTTTACAAATATCTGCACAAGAGATAGACACCTAGAAAGGAATAACACAAAAAGCACACTTTATTATCACACTCCATCTGATGTAATAGTCTTTTGTTTATTTAATGAGAAGCTGTAACATTCTTGCCATCATACCTCTAAACCTCTTACAGCAAGAAATCTGGACAAAGCCATAAATACTTGGAGGACACAGCCCCCAAAATAGGGACACATTTTAAATACTGCTCTTAAAAACTTAGAAAGTTGATAGAATGATAGGTTTTGCATTGGCATGACGTCTGAAACTCAAATGTCTGACATTATATCTGACATCAGTCTTCAATGATTTGTCAGTGACTTGCCAGAAAACTACAATTTTATGGGATACAGACTGAAATATGAGGAAGAAATCTAGACATTCTGCAGATATCTGAACATTTGAGAGGTATGCCTGCCATCCATGCAAAGCTATTTTTCTAAGTCTTGTCACCTATCTTGCACATGTAGAATAAAATCATTTAGTTTACCAAGGTTTTCCTTTGTCTTACACTTCAACAAAAGTAAACAAAGCATAAAATGCCAAGTAACTTTATGCCTGGCAGTGAACAAGTATCTATAAATGTAGAAAATTCCTGTTCAACAATGTTATGAGCTCCAAAGTCAGTACCACACTCATCTTGGCTTAAAAAACACATCAAGAAATGCTGGAATTTCTATCTCATCTTAACACTCTGTAAGATAAAAAAAAAATAGCATGACAAACTTGTAGAACTGCAAAGAAGATGATGAAAAAAAGCATAGTTAGAATTTTTAGTAGTAACAGTGGAAAGGCAGCAGATCATCAGGTTGGGTGAGATTAAGGATAATGATGGGCAATGTCACATCTTAGAAATCAAACTGATCTTCAAAGAAATTGTTGAGTTTTTCTCAGAATTTTTTTCTGTCCAATTTAAAAATTTAAATTTATGAGAAAACAGCCAAATATTTAACAGGAATAAATATCATCTCACAGGAATGTATGCATTATTTGCTTCCTCACTCCTTCATTTAATAACTATGTGAACTAGCTTAAAGTGTTTTGATGGCCTTTTTAAAGAAGTGATCAATGTGTAAGTCAAAGGTAAACATATATGATGCAAAGACCAGTTTGGTTGTATACAGGGCTAAAGCCCTGAGCAGATTGTAGCTGGCCATGGATAAATCATCAGTCCAGGGGCTTAGGAACTAACCTGGGATTAATTAGCATTCTGGGGGCTGTGGGACCTGACCCAGGAGACACGGAAATAATGACGCACACTCAGTTCATGTTCTGTGGGGTGAAGGTTGAAGGGTGCATAGTCTGGGTGAAAATGCTATGGTGGAGTCCATGGTTCACTGGACGTGTTTTGCTTTTAAGGGAGGCATGGCTACTGAGGAAATACCTCTTCCAGTACCAGGAGACATGTCACTCATGAACACCCATTACAAGGTAACTTCTTAGGCCATAGTAGATGAAAACATATTGAGAAATAAAGAAAAAAATTCTCAAGCACCCAAAAGATTGTGGTACTACTCTTTCCAGTCACTCCATAATGTTAGCAAGAAGAAATTATCCACAGGGATTTCACCTGTAGTGGTATCAGTTGCACCAGCTGGTAGGTCAGAGGGAAGGCTTGATGGTCTCCAGGAGATTATAAGCAAAAAATAGCTAAAAAAATGTACGTTACAGAAATGTACAAATGGGATAATAATAAGCAACAATATATTTTGTGACAAAAATGTACAAACAGGGTAACAATAAGGAACAAAATAAGTGTGTGACAAAAGCATACAAACAGGGCAAGAATAAGCAATAATATAAGTTTGTGGATAACAATACATAATATTAGTGCGTGACAAAAATGTGCAGATAGTAACAATAAGTGACAATAGAAGTATATAACAAAAATGTAGAAAGAGGATAACAATAAGCTATGGTATAAGTGTTTGACAAAAATGTACAAAGAAGGTAGCAATAAGCAACAACATTAAGTGTGTGAAAAATAAGTACAACAAGGGTAACAATACACAGCAATATGTATGTGACAAAAAAAACCTAGTAACAATAAGCAATTATGTAAGTGTATGGCAAAATGTACAAACAGGATAAGGATAAGAATGTGCAATGATATAAATGTATGACAAAAATGTAAAAATAAGGTAACAATAAGCAACAATATGAATAGGCGCGTGTGTGTATATGCTATCTACTGGAAGAGGCGATAACTCCCCTACAACAATGAACGGGTCAGACTGAGACTCAAAAACTGAAAAAATGAATGAATGAAGGAATGAATGAATGAATGAATGAATGAATGAATGAATGAATGAATGAATGAATTTCACAGGCATAATTATGTATGAGTGACTAAAGCCGCGGTGGTGCAGCGGTAGCGTTATTGCCTCACAGCAAGAGATTCTCCCGTTCGATTCTCGGTTGGAGCGCCTTCTGTGTGGAGTCTGCATGTCCTCCCTGTGGTCGAGTGACGTTCGAAAGACATGCGTAGAATCGGCGTACCTTTGTTGAAGATTGGGTGTCAAGCTGGTACCTCGGCACCGTAAAAATCTACTGCCAATCATTAGTGGACCGGAGTTCCGCTGTGGCAACCGCTAACTAGGAAAAGCCAAAAGAAGAACAACAATTATGTAAGAGTGAAATGCCAAAACTCATTAGCCGAGAATCTTTTATAGTCACTGCATTATACAATAAACAAATTAGGGCAGAAAACGCTAAAAAACTCAACAAACTGTAGCCAATAATTATGTTATAACAGCATAACATATAACAAATATGATGCTATTCAACAGACATTTAGTAGGTTATGAGGTCACTGCCAGTTTGCATGTGGTACTGGTGTTAACCTCTTTCAATAGACACAACTCTGTTGAGTTACCACATTTCAGAATGAAACAGTATGTTTGCAGTATTCATAAATTTTAAACCAGAAACTTTTAGCCTGATGATAAAAACCCACTCTGTTTTGTAACATCCCAGTGTATTAGCAGTCTGTCTAGACATTAAAATTTCCTTATAAAGTTAGTATTAGGTCCAAAACCTGTTAAACCTGTTTAATATAATAATAATAGTATATGGGGAGTAAAAATGTGATTTATAATTTAGCTTGCCTTAATTTCAAAACTGGCTTGATAGAAATTATGTCATTGAGCCCTGGATATTATTATTATATTATTTTTATCAAAAGTGTTTCTAATTTTTTAACACATATTTTTATTTCCATTTTTTATAGTACACTTACCCTTTTATTCATAGTATACCCAATTTTTTTAAATTGAATTTATTTTAATTAAGATATACATTTTTGTATTGTTATTGTATATATTTTTATAATGATATTGTACATTTGTTATTTTCATTGTATATGACGTTGTTAACAGATCAACAGACTGGTTTCAAATAAATTCAAGTTTTAAAGATTTGTTCTTTAAGATTTTGTTGTGTAATTAATCAATTATCAGACAGACCAATGTCAGTATGCATTGTTTAATTCAATTAAATATATAAAGGTCCTCTATACTGTGAAATGTATCTGATGAAGTTGGTACAAAAACACTATTTGTTCAGTGAAAGCGTTAATATCTGTCTCAGTTGTTGCATTCGCTGTTAGTTCTTTGCAAGTGTCTATTAGTTTATGTTCGTGTTTGAATAAACATTTTCCACGACTCGTTCCTCTTATTGGTGCACAGTATGAACATAATATGATTGATATTAATAATTGGCTTAGTTTCTGGTGCCACTGCAGGGAGATCTAACACATGACAGCATGGTAAGACATGGTCAGCAGACCACATTGCTTTGCCAAGGATTAGCTGCCCCCCACCACAGGCTTTTGGATATACAAGAACAACATCATTGTTGTCAAATATTACTGCTTAATGTAGCCTTTGGAAATGTGGGAAGTGGGTAAGATATCACATTTAAAGAATTGAACTCTAAGGGAGCTGATACAGGTAGAGTGACAGAAATAAGACCATTTTTGATATATATGCAAAGTGCAGTGAGAATCTATGCATCTACATGCACAGTGATACTTGAAATGTTATGGAAGAACATTCAGTTAGTATACATTTCATAACATTAATGGTAAAATATGACTTTAAGAATGAGAGGCTTCCACTATGAAGAATGTAAAGCAGTGGTGACCACAGAGGTTTCTATGGTTTTGGGAGGTAACCTTATTTTGACTTGAACAATTAATAATGCACCAACTGACTTAAAAAATAAACATTTGGGACAATTTATTAAGAGCTGGTAATTACGATTCTAGTATTGAATACCCACTCTTAGCACTACCAGAGAGTGGCCCCCCAAGTTCTTTTTACAGTAATAGTTTTACATTTGAGCAGTGTGTCTCACCGAGCTAATATTTTCCTTTTACTTCAAAGATTCTGATTGCCTTTTTTTGCACTTTTAACTTTATCCTGATTATTGACATATTCATGTTGAAGAATGACATCATATCAATTTTATAAGTGAATAAATTACCACAGTTAGAAAGCCCATAAGAAAACAACACAAACAAAGCTAAACACTGGTACTACAGAACTGCATGAAAACCAAACTTTAAAAAATTCACCAAAATATTACATTGTTTTAGCAATAGATCATCGTTGAGTTGAACTAATTTCTGTGCATACTTTGTAACTTTTAATAGTGTTTGCAGCCTGTTACATTTCTCTTTGAAGACTTATTGTTGATATACTATTAGTGAGAAGAAGTAACATCTTGGTACTTGTTTTCGCTGTCAGTAAAGGAATGTGTTCAGATGCACAGATGGTATGCAACGTTTCACATGTATAACTGTGATATTTCTGTGAGGATTAGACAGCAATTTTAACTGCTGATTATGTGTCACACATTTACTCAGATTCGGCTTCTATATTTAATACTTTTGCATAATAAGGAAAGCATTTTTTATTCAGGAAGATATACCATGGGATTTAATTGTCAAAGCAGCATGAATGCTCTTACACATTTCTTGCATGACAATGTCTTATTGCAATGCCTTTGATCAGTTCTCAGATGTTATCTGCATTTAATGACTGCATGATCAGAAATTCTGCCAAGTGCATGAAAGCGCCTTTGTTTTCTTACTATAGTACTTCATTAATTTTTGTAACACGCTTTTTCAGGTTGTACGTGTTGCCTGTATGGGCAAGTGGAAGTCTGTAAACAGAAATTGTTGTCAGCAGAATCAAAAATTAAATTACAAAATACTGAAACCCCACTCGCACAGAAGTGGGGTGCCTAGCCACATTACTGGACACATGGATTTATTTAATGTCCAAAGTGATACAGTGTGGTCAGCCTAACATAATTCCATATGCCCACTATCAGCGATCTCCTAGGTGGGCAAATGGGTATGGATTACAAGTATTACCTTCTACAGATAGAGGCCAGCATCTAAGCAGCAAGTGACCCTTAAAATGTCTGAGATGATTACATATGCTCTTCCTGACTGAATATCCGCTAAAACATAAATGTTAATTTCAGCAGTACTATCACTGCATATTTGTGCTGCATTCAATTCTCATTTGACAATACAAGGGTTATGGAATATAAAAAATCCTGTGGGAATAGTGCTTTTATTTCTCTTGCCCATCCCACCATTACTTACCTTTAGGCTTCTGCACTGTGAGATGGGCAATGAACGAGTCAGTGAGTGGGTATAATGTGTAGATTAATGTGTGTGTGTGTGTGTGTGTGTGTGTGTGTGTGTGTGTGTGTGTGTGTGTGTGTGTGTGTGTGTGTGATGTCCATCCTCTGGGCCAGTAATAAAGGAGCTTCAATCCTCACCACTGACACCACTGAGGGGCATTCACTTGAAACAAAAATAGATACACACAATATTTCAAGGTGCAGCTCTCTACACCCAGCACATTTTCCCTTAACAGCACACAGTGGACACACTCAGTCCTGGGGCTGGATCCCCCCCTCTCTCCAGGCCCCAAATAAGACTCCCCACTGACACAGCTGTAGAGTTGACTCCTCAGCTGAGTGCTCCAAGCCAAGTCCTCCACCAACCTCTCTGTAAAACCAGAGCTCTGTGTCCTTGCTCCAAGTAGCTAACACACACTCTTTGAGATTTGATTTTTACCCCGCCCACACACACACACACACACACACACACACACACACACACACACACACACACACACACACACACACACACACTCATGGGAAAGGCTGGCACAAATTTACCAGCTATGTCCCCTCTGCCCAGACTATAAGGTACATACTGCCACCAGAACACTTCAAAGCCAGCTACTCTAAGGCTCTTACAAGGGTACCCAATTATACTGAAGAAAAGTAATACTAATACAAATGGTAGTGTTTGACCAATGCAGCAAGGCTTTCAGGGGTGGCCACAGTGTCACCAAATAAATATAAATACTCTCAAAGGTTAAATATTTCCTAAAAATACAGCCACAATGAAAGGTTTAAATATATTTAATAATAAATAATAAAAGAACATGAAAATACTGGATATCTATTTACAATAAATACCAGAGTTTCAATCACAGGAAATATTAAAATTAACACAGATGGAAAGGTTCACACAGATACAGAAAAACAATACTTAACTAATCTCACTATATTTTCTTAACTGACTACAGAATTACCATTCCCTAGTTCACTTACCAGAGCAAGGCAAGATGAAGTGGGTGAGGGTTCCTTCTTTGTCAGGTTTCACAAACAGACAGCCCGGAGACTTCTGTCTTATCTAGTATTAAAACATCATTTCATTGCTGGATTACAAAATGACATCACATACATCTAGTCATCTGACTCTGGTTCCCACACTACCCCCTTTACTAAACTGAACCGGAATCTAGGACATATGTGTCATAATGCACACACACATAGAGGTTGGCTAAGACGTGTTATAGCACCTGGAATCTATAAAACCATTTCAAAAACATCCACCCTTCCATGATAGCAAATAGTTCACCCTTAAGAACAATACAGTAGGATTCCCAGTCCTAGTTTTTACAGACATTTTGTCTATGGCTGCAATCAAAACTGTAAGATACAATCTTTATGGCCTGAACCACATAATTTAATTTCAAACTATTTTTCAAAGATAGCTGGACTGAGAGTAACCTCTTTTGTTCCAGTATCCTCTGTTATAATATATTCATTTCAACAGTTACAATACAGTCTGACATATAGGCGTATTTTTTTTCTGTCCAGCAGGACCCACTGCTGGTACATTTTTAATATAAGCAGCTTCACAAATACATTTTCAACACAAGCCCTGTACAAATCAGTTTGATATACAGATGACATACAATTCTTTACAAAACTCCAGCTAACTATGCTGGCATATGTTACACATCCACTGGCCTACTCCTCCTGGCATAGATGGCACTACCTCACATCATCACAGTGTGTATAAAATGGTGTGTCTGCATACACGCACACACTCTCACACACACACACACACACACACACACACACACACACACACACACACACACACACGCACTCATGTACACACACCTAAAATGTACATGCATAGCAAAATGTGATTCAGCATTGCAGTTCAACAGATATAATCAAATAAAATCACCAAATTATTTTTTTGCAGTAAAACATATAGTAGAAAGTTACACATAATAGTGCCTGTTTATTTGTAGAGCCCTGAACAAAATCCAGAGTGTAGTCTTAAAAGGTGTACATCTCATGGTATACAGGCATTGCTGGTCTATAAGATAGCAACCAAGTTTGGTACACCTAAAAGTGAATGAAGATGAAAAGTATCACCTTTGTGTGTTGAGCAAACCTTTAAATACCTCACTTGTACAAAGGTGCACAGTAAGACACATATTTGTTTGGAAATAAAAAGACATTGGATCATATCAAAATATATTTTTAAGGTAGAGAGTTGTAATCTTGAAAGAAATATAATTCAGAAAATTACTCATCAGAGAAGTGATTATTTCTTGAAGAATAAAATTCCAGGATATGCGCTGGAGGCATAAACATCATAAGTTTTCAAAGATTTGTAGAACAGGTAGTACAGGTTGAAAGAAAAGAGGAAGTAACACATACAGTTAGCTAATGTCAAAAAAAAAAAACACATGCACCCCTGCCAGAGAGGAAGAATGATCTTGATGATGGACAAAAACTTAGTGGGGCTAATGGTGATGAAATCAGGAGCATGACACAAATCAGAGGGAACTGAAGAAAGGGGAGAAGGAAAAATACTGCAAGCACATAAAGTCAAAATGTATAAAAACAGTACATGCTAAATGTACTGATAATACTATATTCTGGTTCTATAAAATGTGATTTTTAGTCGGGCTAATTTTCATCCTTTGTTTGTGTGTGTGTGTGTGTGTGTGTGTGTGTGTGTGTGTGTGTGTGTGTGTGTGTGTGTGTGTGTGTGTCTGTGTGTCTGTGTGTGTGTCTGTGTGTGTGTGTGTGTGTGTGTGTACATTTGTCCACTATATAGAATCAAACCCTTTGGAGAGGTAATCAGATAAAATAGTAGGTAAATATTCATGTGAATGAGGATTTATTAGTTTGGCATACTAAAATCCAAGCAGTAAGAATTAAGTACCGAGGCAAACAGAAAATAAAGGGGTTTGGATGAAACAATGGGAAACTTTGGAACATTCAAACAGCATGAGAAAAATCTACAAATATTGAGGATGGCAACAGAATGACTCAAATCTTGGGCTGCTGGGTATTAGTATCAGTACACACACACGCACACACACACACACACACACACACACACACACACACACACACACACACACACACACACACATACATATGTTTATGTGTGTAATTGTCTCATGAATGGTCAGCTACCACAAGCAGTGATCATCAAGTGAGCAAATATAAAAGACCAAACACACTTAGAGAATATACCTAAAACCCAATACAAAAAAACATTGACTACTGGCAAAACAATGTACTTTCAAGAGTACAAAAATAAAATAAAACAGAAGAAAACTCACCAGTACCTATGCTTTTGTAGGACAGCAAGTCCCCTGTCACTCTTCACATGGGGCAAACTCTGCACAGCCCACAGATGTTAACATATGCAGCCATTCATTGAAACATGCACAATGCATTAAGGCATAAGTAAAGGAGATATGATCAGTCATAGGGTTCCTTTCACACCACCTTGGAAAAAGGAGAAATCTGCTGGAAAATATGAATCACTGCTGCTACATACTGAAAACCCCACCAGCGAAGATTCCTAACACAAATACAACATGTGAAGAGCCCATCCATAAACCAAACAGAACCTACCCACTTCAGAATATAAACACTAAACCCTCCACAAACACATTCTACTTATAACCTTCAGTTCAGCATTGTTACCATTTATACTTTCTGCCATTCAAACTTATGTGTACTCAATCAATAATAAGTGCTGCAAACCTAGACGACTTTCTCTGCATTGAAACAAATATAATACTCCCATATATGAATCTAGCTATATAAATAAATAAATAAATATATGGTTCATAGGTTCATAGCTTCACAGGTGTGTACTAGGTTAATGGCCCTGGAGCCTTTACAAGCCTAGCCCTTAGGATTACCCTGGTATTGTGCCACCCAATCTTAGTTCCTAGTGCTTCTGTCGAGTAGAGCCACTGGAGTGATCCCTGAGGTGAATTTTCTATTTCCCATCCACTCATCAAGATTTCTCTTGAAGACAGCCAGTGAGGTCCTCTGCTTGACATGTATGGGAAGTCTATTCCATAGCATTGGCAGCCTCTGGGTTATGAACCTGTCCCTCCAGCATGTTCTGTTGAATGTGGTAATGAGGTTGAGGTCTCTGGAGAGTGGTGCAGAGGGATTGGGATTTCTTTAGAAGTAGCATTTCTAACAGAGCTGGGTCAGACATGGCTTTGTAAGTCAAGCAGAGATTGCCTCTAAGTAGGCGATATGAGATAGAGAACAGTTGGAGTTTTTTGAGTCTGTCCATACAGGACAAGTGTTTAAGGCCTAGGATCCTCTTTGTGAGGTACTTTTGCGGCCTCTCCAGTTGTTGCAGTTGTCTAGTGAAGTACATGCCAAATGGGGCATTGTACTTGATGACTGGCCTAATGAGGGAAGAGTAGAGGGAGACAATTACCTCTTTCTTCCTGGATGCAAAACCCTTAGTAATGAGATGTGCCACATAGAAGGACTTTCTGACCACATTGGCAATGTGGTGGTCAAAAGAGAGGTTGCTGTCAACCTGTGTTCCAGGATCTCTTATAACACCTTCTGTGTTCAGTTGACTACCATCAATGTGGTAATTCAAGAAAACTGGGTTTTTCCCAAAGGGGATGACGACACATTTTTTGGTATTGAGCTTAAGGCCATGGTTCTGACACCAGTCGTTGGTCTCATTGAGGCCTTTCTTTAGGATGTCAACATCACTTGGGGAGTTAAAAATAGATCCCAACTTGCAATCATCTGTGAACTTTGTCAGCCAGAGTCCCTTCGTGTTGGCCTGGACTTCAGAGAAGTAGATACCAAACAGGAGAGGACCCAGGACTGAACCGTGTGGGACTCCACTCGTGATTGGTCGGCAGTCTGACTTGGAGTCAGCTACTTTCACACTGTAGCTTCTATCTGTGAGCCAGTTTGCAACCCACCTAGTGATATAGGGGTTGATGTCTAGCTTAGTAAGTTTTTCTATGATTCCTGAGTGGGGAATGGTATCAAAGGCCTTGGCCAGATCAAGGTAGGCTGTATGAACCACCTTACCTTCATCCACAGCTCTGGTGACTGACTCACAAGTTGACCAAGTTGAGCAGGCATGCTCTACCCTTCACAAAACCAAACCGTGTAGGATCCAGAATTTGTAGATTCCCTATATCCTTGTTTATTAGGTCCATGATGATGCATTCCATTACTTTGCATATCAGACTCATCAGGCTAATGGGGCGATAGTTCCCGGGGTCTGTAATCGCTTCTCCTTTGTGGATAGGAATGGCAGTAGCAGTGTGCCATTCGGTAGGGACAAAGCCTGACGTGAGGCCGTGATTGAACAGGGCACACAGCTGAGGTGCCAGTTCACTCTGTACTTCATGTAGAACACAGCCAGGGATACTGTCAGGTCCCATAGAAGCTGTATTCTTGGCCTTGGACAGTGCTATTTTAAACTGCGCTGCAGTAATACTGGGTGCCTGGTAATCTACTGGTATTGTGATTGGTCCTTTGGGGGGGAAGGGGTAAAGTTAGTACTGAATCTGTCCTCCAGTATATTTGCAATATCTGTTGGCTCAGTATAGGAGCTACCACTTTGCAGTAGCTCAGAGCAACTCTGGGTATTGCCATGGAGATTCTTTACATAACTATAGAAGGCCTTGTGGATGTCTTTACTATCTGCTGTAATTCTGTTTTCATAGCTAGCTTTAGAGGATTTCATGAGGGTTATCAACATTTTATTGAGGCTGATAAGGGAGTTTTTCCAGTCTTGGGACTTCACCTTATTCTGCATCAGTTTCCTCCTTCTGTTGTAGAGTTTGTTTATGGCAGGCGACCACCAGATTTGAGGAGAGCATCTTAGTTCTATTGGGTATGGTGAGATACATGCATTTGGGTTCAAGTTCGTACAGTGCATTGGTGTATGATTTGGTGGTCTTGCAACTATTCTCCATTTGCATGGGTGCGGTGAAGTTAGCCACCTCTGTTTTTAGGAGCCCAAAGTTAGCTTTGGAGAAGTTTTTCATGGTGGTTACCTTTGTTGGGGGTGGGGGGGGTGGGAGGGATGTGGATTGCCAAGGTGATTAGCTTGTGATTGGATATAACCAAGGAGGAGTTGAATATTGGTTTAGAGCAACAGTCGCCCATGCTAGTAATGACCAGGTCAAGGATGATGCTACCTCTAGTGGGGATAAGAACTAGCTGGTCTAGGGCATTGGAATTAATGAATTCCAGAAAGCGTTGGGCAAGTGTATTGGTACATGAGTAGTTTTCCAAGTTAATGGAGGGATAGTTGAAGTCACCCAGTATGAGAGTGTTAGGTTGGACCCTAATATTCTCCAGGGTGCTAAGGAATGTGGAGTGTGAATCTTGGGACATAGTTGGGGACCTATAGCAGGCTACGACTTGAATCGCTGTCTTACCCAATGTTAGCTGCACCTGAAGTATCTCAGATGCATTATGTTGGGCTACCAGTCTGGAGGTGTGCACACCCTTTATGAATATGGAAACACCACTGCCTTTGGAGCTTTGGTCCAAGTTCTGAGGACAAAAGGTGTGGAATGAGTTGTAGCCTGGTAGTGCAGGGGTGCTTTCTACTGCCTTGAACCAGGTCTCTGTTACAGCACAAACATCGATATTCTCCATTTTAAGGAGTACTTCGAGTGAGTGCATTTTGAGATTTAGACTTCTAATGTTGAGCAGCATGACCCTCAAATTGCATTTGTTTGTAGCTGTTATGGGGTTAATTTGGTCTTTGGAACATCGCCTAAAAAAGGGAGGCATCATTTATGCGACTGTATCGCTGATAGCTGTTGTGTTGACACAATTTGCTGGACAAAACAGCTGATCAACAGTTGTGCAAAATTATTACATTAACGTTGATGGGGAATATTGTCTTTCCTTGTATTGTGTGATCTTGGAATTGAAAAATATAATTAGCAGGAGGTGTGGGGTAGAGCATGAGGGCTTGTCCCCTACAAAAAACATTATTTTATCGTTGCATGCTCCAAGATTCAACATATGAGTGTTTCAATTTTGTTAAATACACCCATATATACTATATATATATATATATATATATATATATATATATATATATATATATATATATATATGTGTGTATATGGGTCTACTGCTTTTGGTCGCATTACATTTGGTCAAAAATGATTTCAGGCAGTCCACTTCACCAAAAATGCATTTCACTGAAAACCCATTTGGTCGAATTCCATTTTGTCGAAATTGGAATATAGCCCCTGCTCCACTGCGTGCGATCCTGGAGTGAGAATATAAAGTAAGGGATGGTGTGGGGGGGCACAGCTCCCTGCATAATTGCAGTGTATGCACTATGATATACATATGCATCCATTAAAAATACATTGAAACATATAATGTCAGTAAAAACTAGTTGGAGGATATGCCCCTACACCCTCCAATGTCGGGGGCTGTGCCTCCCACACACCCCCTAACTTTATAATCTCAATCCAGGATCACACTGCAGTGGGGCAGGGGCTGTATTCCATTTTCCGACCAAATGAGCTTTCAATCAAATGAGCTTTCAGTGAAGTTAGCTGCCTTAAATCATTTTCGACCAAATGTAATTCGACCAAAAGCAGTAGACCCATATATATATATATATATATATATATATATATATATATATATATGTGTGTGTGTGTGTGTGTGTGTATACAAATACACAAACACGAATACACATATATGTCACATTGTTGAAACAGTTTTATGGAATGCTGTTTTTGAGATATAAATAAAAATGTTAGCACTAATAATTACAAGACTAGTTTTATGGTTTACATACACTGTGGGGTGATATTTCACTATGCTGTACATTGATCTCAGGCTTAGTATATACAACAAGTAAGAAACATATTGATGGTGGGGTGTGGGAGCATGCATCCAGTTAATATTATAGCATGTTTTTGATATGTGTTTCTTTTAGGTTCATAATGATCCATCAATATTAATCTTCTTGAGAACTAATGAATTACAAAACTTGGTTGGATTTATAAAGCATTGCCAGTTCAATACTTTCACAAGGTAGGGATGTGTCTGTTTCTCTAGTCTCTAAATATACTAACTCTTGTATTGCACAAACTGGCAAAAGAGAAAATTTAGTTTAAGAAACAGTTAATTTAGTCTCCTTACTCCAAGGTACTTGACCTCTGAGCCAGTCATGTCACAACAAAACATGTTCACTTAATAAGGAACTTAACAAAATCACTTACAGTACTTCAGCCATTCACAGAAATATGCACATTGCATCAGGTCTTAACTAAAGGAGGCATGATCAGTTAAAGGGTACCCTTCTCATCCAGTCTCTCTCCTTCAGATGTACACGTGTGCACACAGACGCACACAAACAAACTTTAGTACACGGACACACGCACATACCCCCCACACACGCACACACACACACACACACACACACACACACACACACACACACACGCACACACACACACGCAACACACCACACAGACACACACACACACACACACACACACACACACACACACACATACACACACACTCCAAACACACCACACACATGCACAAGCACACATGCGCGCACACACTAACATGTACACACATGCACAAGCACACATGCTCACACACAGGATTAGGACTATGACATGTTAATGAACTGTTTTCTGGAGTCCATGATTTCAAGGTTTGATTCCCTCAGATTTCCTTTATCTACTGTGTGACTCTGCTGAAGCCACTTACCCATATGTTCCTCTGGGTCAAACAATTAATTAGGCCAGACTCCTCACTGATGTTCTGGACTAGAGGTCTAGTAAGTACCTATGAATAAACACTCAAACATTTATGCAAAGTTATTTTTTGTTTAGGCTATAACATCTCACTTAGCCCAAGGGAGCAGTCTCATTTATATCTCTGATAAATACAGCAAAATGTAGAAAAGAGATGCAACAAATATACATCTCTTAATATAATTGCTAACAATGCATTTAAACAGCATACTGTTACTTGTTATTGGCTGCGGTGGGGGTGCTGCGGTAGCGTTGTCGCCTCACAATAAGACACTGTCCGGTTTGATTCTCAGCTAGAGCATCTTCTGCGTGGAGACATGCATGAATGGGTGCACCTTCATTGAAGGCTGTGCATCAGGGCTGGCAACTCGGCACGTAAAAATCTATCTGACAATCATTAGCAGACCGGAGTTCCGCTGTGGCGACCCCTAACCGGGTAAAGCCAAAAGACACAACAACAACTGGTACTTGTTGTTGTTGTTGTCTTTTGGCTTTTCCCGGTTAGGGGTCACCTCAGCAGAACTCCAGTCCGCTAATGATTGACAGTAGATTTTGATGAACGCCAAGGTGCCAGCTCGATGTTCAACCTTCAATGAAGGCACGCCCATTTACGCATGTCTTTCGAATGCCCACCCTACCGCAGGGAGGACATGCAGACTCCACACAGAAGGCACTCCCTGCACTCCAGCCAAGAATCGAATGGGAGAACCTCTTGCTGTGAGGCAACAATGCTGCCACTGCACCACCACGGATGTCAAACAGCATTTCTACACAGCTAAAATGTCTGATTAATTGTGTAGTATAACAGGAAACAAATCATTTTCTACATATCAGGAGTAGCAGGCAACAGATCTTTTGAAATGTTCTTCTGCAATACTTAAATTACCATATTTTAGTCACTATACAGCCATTTGGTCCCCTTTATCTGTATACAGAAGGCTATCCATATTCTGAATGGGAAGTATCAGTAAATCATGTCCTACATAATGTAGCCTAGAAGCAGCTGTGTTATATTATAATAGTTAGTAACACCTATATCATTTTGCATGCAGTTGTCAAAAGAGGCCAATTTAATTAATCTGTTCTGATGTCCACTGGGGTAATAAGCAATCACATGATGTCAACAAGGTTGTTTTCATTCTTAAAGTTGTATCTAATATAGAAGAAAGCAAGTCACTTGGTTTTCCTCCTTAAGTAAAATTAAAGCACCATAATAAACTGTACCAAATTAAACCCTTCCATTCTCCACATGAATTTAAAAAGGCAGAGTGATATTCCACACACAGCATGTCTGGCTTGCACAATACCTAACTGGAGTTTAATCTTAATGCTGAAAGCAACTGGCAGACACTGACTCACAACTTTAAATACTAACACCTACCACAGAATCTCTCAGCTTAAATGAAACAGTGCCATCAATTACTGGCATGTATCTAGGCTTCAGGGAGAAGAACTCTGACTGACCTCACGGGCATAGTTTTCTTGAAGCACAAAGCAACAGTTATTGACAACTCTATATAAGGACTGCTTTTGTATGATGCTTCACGACACTTGCTTTGCATGCTGTTAAGAGTACTTAAACTTCAAAGAATATTCTTCAAAGTTATTCATGATCACTCACCTCCAGAATAAAATACATATGTATATATATATATATATATATCTATATATATATATATATATATATATATATATATATATATATATATCACACAACTACATTTGCATAATTCTACAATAGCTGGAGCATGATTTAGCATCAAATTTCTCAATAACCTCTTTTGTTTGCTTTACTGAACTAGTTAGATTAATTTGCCTCTTTAAGAAATGCCAGTTAACAAAGCCATCAAGTTCATCTTTACAAAATATTACTCCTGCATGTATAAGCCAGTGTATAAGACTTGAATGAAAAGGGACACACTAGTAAACACTTTAGTCATAGGTGACTCTATAGTCAGGCACACTGATGTCCCACTCACCAGGCTGAACAAGGAGAAAAATTACAGTTAGCTGCCTGTCGGGTGCCAGGATCCGCCACATAACGCATGCACTCAAGTCATTCCACAACAGGGAAAATATGACTCTGTCATTGTCCATGTTGGAGTGAATGACTTGAGACGTACCTCCCTGAACTACATGAAAAGAGACATGGAACAGCTCTCGGATCATGTAGCCCAGGCAGGTATGACCCTAGCCCTTAGTAGCATCCCGCCATTGCCCAGAATGATACTACAGTATAAGGACAAAATGACTGACTTCAATAATTGACTAAGCTTCTGGTGTCATTCATTGGGAATCCAGTATCTGTCTGCCTGGGACGACATGATCAACAAACCACGATGCTTTGCAAGAGATGGTTTGCACCTGTTGCCCCTGGGATTCAGGTTACTGGCTAAAGCTCTTGCCACCCCTGTAGTGCCTTTTTAGGCAAGGTTCAAAGGACAAAACTACCACCATAACGGGTACAAGCAAGCAAAATCTGAAGGTAATGCTTCTCAATGCTAGAAGTCTAAACCTCAAGATGCACTCTCTCGAGGCTCTCCTAAAAATGGAGAACATCGATATCTGTGCAGTAACTGAGACCTGGTTCAAAGCTCCAGAGAACACCCCTGCAATACCAGGCTACAACTCATACCACACTTTTCAGCCACCAAACCAGGACCAAAACACCAAAGGTGGAGGAGTGTCCATATTCACCAAGGATATTCACACCACCAGGCTGGTTGCCAACACAATGCATCTGAAATTCTCCAGGTGCAACTAACACTAGGTAAGACTGCAATACAAATTGTAGCTTGCTACAGATCCCCCACCATGCCCCAAGATTCTCACTACACCTTTCTAAATATACTGGAAAATATTAAGATACAACCAAACACTCTAATACTTTGTGATTTCAACTACCCTGCATTAACTGGGAAAACTACTCCTGTACCGATACCTTTGCTCAACAGTTCTTGGAATTCATAAATTCCAATGACCTAGAACAACTAATTCATAGTCCCACAAGGGGTACCAATATTCTAGACCTGGTCATTACCAACATGGGAGATTGATGCTCCACACCAGTAGTCACCCCCTCATTGGTCAGATCAGACCATAAGCTAATCACCCTTGACATCCACATCCCACCCCCACCCAACTTTAAGGAAACCTCTGTAAAAAACTTCTCCAAAGCTAACTTCATGCTTCTCAAGTCAGAAGTAACAAACTTCATGACATCCATGCAGATGGGAACTGGAAGTTCAACTGCTGAATCCTACACTAAGGTGCTGTATGAGCACATTCACTCATGCATGGACCGAGCCATCCCAAATAGAACCAAGATGCTGTCCTCTAAAAAAAGTAAGCCAATCTGCTGTTCCCCTGCCATAAATAAGCTGTACAACAGAAGGAAGAAGCTGTTGCAGAAAAGAGGAAGAAGCCAAGATTCAAAAAATTTCTCTCACCAGCCTCAATAGAAAGTTAAGATCCCTCATAAAAATCTTCCAAAGCTAGTTATGAAAACAAATTGCCAAAGATTCCAAAGACAACCACAAGATATTCTATAGCTATGTCAAGAATCTAAATGGCAATACTCAAATCTGCTCTGAGCTACAGCAGAATGGCAGTAGATATACTGATCCCAAAGATATTGCCAATATCCTGGGAGATAGATTCAGTGCCTGCTTCATCCCCCTCTCTCCCCCTATAGGGCCCATCTCAATACTGAAAGAATGCTAAATTCCAGTAATCACGGCCACTCAGGTAAAAACCGCACTCTCCAAAGCCAAGAATACAGCATCCATGGGACCAGACGACATCCCAGGCTGTGTACTGCATGAACTACAAAATGAACTGGCACCTCACCTATGTGTCATGTTTAATCATAGCCTCACCTCAGGCTTCATGCCCACAGAGTGGCACACAGTTACAGTCATCCCACTCCACAAAGGGAGATCCACTTTGGATCCTTGGAACTACCGTCCCATCAGTCTGACGAGCCTGCTCTGCAAGGCCATGGAATGTATTATCATGGAACTTATAAACAAAGACATTGGCAACCTTCAAACACTGGACCTCACCTAGTTTGGGTTCATGAAGGGCCGATCTTGCCTTCTGAACCTGACTGACTTCTTCAAATCAGTTTCCAGAGCCATGAACGAGGGTAAGGTGGTTCACACAGCCTACTTAGACCTTGCCAAGGCTTTCAACACTATCCCCCACTCTGGAATCTTAGATTAACATCCTGAGTTGGGCACTAATCCCTATTTCACTCGATGTGTTGAGAACTGGCTTACTGACAGAACACACACACTGTAAAAATAGCCGACTCCAAATCCAGCTCCAGACAAGTGACAAGTGGTGTACTGCAGGGTTCTGTCTTGGGACCACACTTGTTTGGCATCTACTTCTCTGAAGTACAGGCCAACACTAAGGGACTCTGGCTTACACAGTTTGCAGATGACTGCAAGCTGAGAGCCATTATTGAATCCACAAATGATGTGGATATACTACAAAAGGCCTTACTGAAACAGATGCCTGGTGCCAGAGCCATGGGCTCAAGCTAAATGCCAAAAAATGTATAGTTGTCCGCTTTGGTAAAAACCACGTACCTGTGAACTACCACATAGGTGGCAGTGCACTTAACACCGAAAGTGTAATAAGAGACCTAGGGACACAGGTGGACAGTGGTCTCACCTTTGATACCCACATAGCCACAACTGTTAGAAAATCCTTCTACATGGTACACCTCACCACTAAGGGCTTCTCATCCAGAATAAAGGAGGTCATTATCCCTCTGTACACATCACTCATTAGACCCATTATAGAATGCAATGCCCCATTTGGTATGTACCTCACAAGACATCTGCAACAACTAGAAAGGCTGCAGAAATACCTCACAATAAGAATCACAGGCCTTGCCCTGCATTTCTTTCAGTTAGCAAATTCCTTAAATGTAAGATAACTCTGAATTACACAAAATGTGTACATAATAAACTTATACCATGTCAGTCTGTATTCCACATTCAACTTAACAATGTCTGTTTGAAATAAAAACTTTTTAGTATAATTGCAACAACCCACTACTATCTCTTAAATGTATGCACCTGTAATTCTACAAACTTTCAGAGCACCATCTTCTATGCGAATTATTACATAAAGTCCCAGTCACAGGCAAAGGATTCACCACAACACAGGCTGTGACATACTTAGTCCCTTTTCCTTCTTGTTTGACAACGTTTTATAGGATTAAATACTGAAGCCCATGTCAAAAAAAAGCATTCCCAACCAGTCCACTTCTGAAGACTCAAGAGAAAGGGAAATACTACCAAAATACTTCAATATAATTAATAATAATAATAATAATAATGATTAATTAAATGTACTTTCTTACTCAACAACAAGGTACATCCTTTACTTAGCTTCACAGTCTTTTATTTCCATCCTTGACATTTATGTCAACTGTTATGTTATTCACCAAATTTCATGGTTAGAAACTCTTTTTTGTTGAGAATTAAAATATATTTCTCCCTATCTTGGGGCAACTTCAAAACCATTATACATATCCCTATTTAACTCCAAAGCAACATAACCCAGTTAGTTATAATATATAACTAGTACATATTTTGCCAGCCTGTCATATCACATTATATCATCAGCATATCATCACTCTGAAAAATGAACACAAAGAAAAGCAGGTTATATCCTATTATCTTTACCAAAAATACACAGACTAAAGTTTTATCACTTATCGGTCTTTATTTACAAGATGTTACCTCTGTAAACTGATTTGTTATAAGAATGACTTTGTGATGGTTCAGTTTAAAATATTTATTCACTGATTATCTCATTATTGTTTTAAACTGCTTATTTTAGATAATTATACAATTTTTCAGGCATGCCTGTATATTGTGTAAATAGGTATTAAATTAGGATGCTTTTCTCCTGTTTCTTTTTAATTTGTATTCTAAATACTTAAGAAACATTTCATTATAATAATATTTGTAAAATGTGTCATAAAAATCTAAAAAAAAGCTTTGAACAAAGTACAACATCAACGTAATTAATGAATACAGGAATGATATACCCTTCTTCCACTCCCATTACAAGTGATTGTTGCTGCTGCAGTTCTGCAGTAATAACTAAACTAAAAAAAAATAAATAAATAATGATCAAGTCATACCTAAAACTATTATTCATCTTAATCGTACTACCTGAAAAAATAATTATGCAGGAAATCACAAAAGTAGTCTCATAAATCCCCTTTACCAAATTAATAAACCTCGTCTTAAATCCATATGCAGTCAACGTTTATTGCATGGTTTTGTGTGAAATGCTACCAAATGCTTTACTATTATCAAGTAATATAAATCTCCCTACTTTATAAATACAACTTCCTTAAAACCTTCCCACATAATTAAAAGTATTGAATGTTTCTTCCTTTCAGTTTACCCATCACTTCCTTTCCTGTATCCACCCCTGTGATGTTACTCACAGCTTCCTGAAGTATATTTGCCAATAATATATAATCAGTATTAGCCAAAGCCAATTGTCTCCACTTAATATCCTTGTTCTGTTTCCCTTTTCATAAACACATAACAGTTAAGTATAAGTTCCCATAGTTTCCTTTACCATCTGCCATTCATATACAATGTCCAACTGTTTCTACTCCATACTTCTATACAATGCATACACAATTCCATCAGATCTTGCAGACACTCTGCATTTATTCTCTTCAAACCTAGTGTAAATTCCTCCATCAGTGTATCAGCTTCAGTATCTCAGTTAGGGACCTACTTCTAATATTCGAAAGGCTATATCACCAAGTTTCATTTTCGCAAGACGAAAATCATGAAAACGAAATACCCAAATAGCAAATTTTTCCCAGGGCAAGTAAATACTTGCCCGAACTCCAATGAAACACACACCAGAGTAAATAAAACCCACCTAGGTGGGGGTCTACGCCCCCCCCCACATCCCCCCAGCTATACATAACAACATTGGGATCACACTCCAGTGTAGAAAAGGGCACATCAGGCAAGTGTTTACTTGCCATGGGAAAAATTTACCATTCAAGTATTTCATTTTTGTGATTTTCATCTTACGAAAATGAAATTCAATGATACGGCCTTTTGAATATTAGAAGGGATCCATCAGTGAGATGTTTCCATTCCATTTTGTACCCTTAAATCCTCTCCTTCCTTCTTTTCCTTTATATAACTTAATTAGATATTCCTGTACTCTCCTTATAACAGCCTCCTGCATAACATGCACTCCCTTATCATTCATCACTCTGCCTAGACACATATATTCAGCAAGCATTAATTTAGATTAAAATATTTACTTTTTCCTCATTTTATTTCCTTTAACTAAAACTCTTAGCTTAGTCATACAGTGCTTCGTTCTAATCGCATCTGATTTAAATAATTCTGTTTCTCCCATAATACTCTCTGTTCCAACCTGTATTGTGTCATGCAAAAACTCTACACTTTTCCTCTCACCTTTCCCTCTCATGTCTTAATTTCTCCACTGAAAAAACATAGATATTTTACCTTAATTTAATAATTCACCCATCATGAACTCAAAATATCACAAAAAATTCCTCACATTTACACGATCGACCAAAAGTTTCCTAAAATATCTGTTTATATCATCTCTGAGAAAAAATCACCACTAATTATTTTTATTGCTTTTCCTCTTATACATTTCACTTCCTCTTCCTTTCCTCCGAAATGTGTGTTCACAGCTGTATAATCTAAAAAGAAAACTTTTTTAGTCTATCCCTAATTCTGTCCTAAAATTTTATTGTAAGCTATATGATCAGTTTTTGTGATAATCTTCCTTCTCCCGTACTGTTCTAAGTGATGGCTAATGTTTGTGTCTGTTTTTGTTATTCATTTGGTTATCTTCCTACCCTATAATTCTGTTTTTCTCTCTAATGCCTGATAAAGAACAATTAAAATGTCCTTTTTGTGTACACATTGCAGTACCTTATTTGTATCCAACAAAGGCCCTAACACCATGCTCTAGCACAGAGATGTGCAGCACCATGTAGGCCTGGGCCTGTGACTATGCTGAATGCTAATGAGGCCATCCAGGGGAAAGGCATATGCTAATTAGCCATGTAATCTTTCCCTGAATCTGCCTCCAGGGAGGCATCGACATGCCAAGTGATTCAGGAAATCACCAGTCATATGGAGTAGCATGACTGGCTCTACCATGTTGCAGTATTGAGCACAGTCAGAAGGCTGTGTTCATCTATCTACCATGTCTGTGGTATGAAACTCGGGGGGAGTGGGGGGGCATTAAACAATAGGGATAGTGCACAAGTAACAGTAAATGTGCCATAACAGCGCATAAGCTATTACAGTGCAGGGGGGGTTAGGTGGGACACACTAATCAACAGGGCACCTACAAGTCTGCTATAATGGCACTTAATCTATTATGGTGATGAAGGTATTGTGGGGAATCGTGGGAGGGAACATGAGTTTGGGGGGCAGGATGGGGACTGTGGTATGTGTGTGTTTGCATGTGTACGCGTTTGTTTGTATGTATGTGTGTGTGTGTGTGTGTATGTGTGACTGTGACAGAGAATGCCAATGTCTACATAAGCAACAATTTACTACCAGGATGTGCAGATTAGCAATGACATGCACATCCTGCGAGTAACTGATAGTTAGTGATATGCTAATTAGCTGCTAATAAGGTCTTACCTCATAATTGCCAACGTGTCTCCGAATTACGAATTAGCTAATTGTGGGAGCAGGGCTTTTTTAGCATGAGTGTACTTCTCATGCTGTACAGCTTAATGAATTTCTAGAAAGTCAAAATTCTCATTCAAATACTTCAACCTTTGTAAACCTGTGAAAATGTCAACCAGTGCTTTGTCTTTCATCCATCTATTCATCCATCCATTCATCCACAACCCCTTTTTCCCCAATTTTTACACATGAGTTTGGGGTGTCACTTTTAACAGTGATGATCATCTAGAGCCAAGGTTCACATCACTGGGTGGCTAGCTCTGCTACAGCTGTTCTTTCATATCATGCACTCATATGCAAACTCACAGCTATGGCCAATTTAGAGTGTCCAGTCAACCTACTGCATGTTTTTGGAATGTGGCAGGAAACCGTAGCAACCAGAGAAAATCCACATGAAAACAAGGAGGACATACAGGCTCCACACAGAAGGCACCCATATGGGAATTGAATTGGAAAAACTCTTTCTGTGAGGTGACAATGCTATTCACTGTGGTGCCCAACTTCATCTTTGATAGATGCATAAAACACACAGTCATTATTTAAACAACATTTATCTGGCATCACTACAATATATTTCTACAACTTTACTTCTTTTTTTTTTTTTTTACTTCTGCCCCCCTACTGAAACATAACTACCACTCTGGACTAGTCTACTGCTCTTAGGGACCATACTATACTCCTCCCCCATAACAATGCAAACTTATCTCTCTGTATATTTTCTCACAGCCTAGACACATATGTTTCCTATTTCTTTAGCCAATGTAAAACAGCAAACCTCCTGACAGTACTTTCAATACTATTAGCTATTAAAGCTAATACTTCTAATCAAGCCTTGTGCTCTTTTTTCAACATTTTAATTTCCTGTTTTTAATTCTTACTCTGTTACCAATAGCAGTACTATCATCCACATGTTTAACCTTACAATTGATGTCAGAAAACATATACTGTCAGTGTACATGTACCCCCCCCCCTCCTCTCTACATATATTTCTACATTTTGGATTATTTGTTTGCTTTTGAACACCACTTGTCCTTAGGAGAGTTGTCTATCTTTTTTGCATATTTCTACATTATCATTTATTTGAGCTGATTATGTGGTTACGTTATTAATGTTCTTCTCACTACACCCCACTGTCCCCCAGAAATACTCTTCTGAATCTCTGATTCTTCAACAGATTCAGTTTCAAAAGTTTTACCTTTTTGTTAGAGCCTCTAAGCAGCCAATATAAAAGTGACCCTGTTTATCATGTTTGAAACATTCTGCATTAGAGTTACTTGCAAACTGTCCTGTTTCTCCATGTTACTTGTATCTTCTCTTTAAAAATCAATCTTTAAGAACGTGTTCAACTTTTCCACTAATACAGCAGCCTTTTGGTTGATCATAGCAACACTCTGTACCTTTAAAACTACAAAACAAAATATTACTATTTCAATGACTCGCATTATCTTTCTCTGTCATTTCATGTAACACAAACCACTCACCAGTCTAAAATCTATCAAAGTGTCTTATCTTTTCCATATTATGCACCTTCACACAGAGTTCAATTATAACACTTTTATAGCATTGTCTAAGTCAAACTCGTGGCTTCAAACTGCACTGCTACTTTGCTCATTTTATCAATATCAAGTTGTTGCATGTAACAGAATAAACAGAAACTTAAACAAAATGTTTTTTTTTTATGACAAACACTGTAGCCTGTTTATCAGAAGCCATATCAAGAAAGGCTCATTAGCAGAGTGAATCAAAACCCTGATCTCCAAAGTCACTTCACGGAACAGCTTTAAAATTTTATTGCAAAATCAGTGTCTACCAGGAAAATGCTCGTCTGAACAAATAAAACAGAAAACAATCGCTCTGGGCTCCAGACTCTCTTTTTTCCAAATCCTACCATCAGCAGCCTCACTATAACTCAATGCAGTTAGTTGACTGTTTCAGCTGCAGATTACCAGCTCACACATTAAGATATACTTAAATCGACTTTCTTCTACTTGACGCAGTGAATTCTGTAAATTCGACAGATTGCAAGTTGGAACCATTATGTAGTGCAGTCTTTTTTTTCCCCACTATGGAATTCCATGATAAATTTCCAGTGCTTGATATCAGACAGATTCTCAATTCATTTTCAGACAAACTACCAGAATGAAATTCCACAAGGTTGAAACCCATAGCAGGGTTTCTTCAGTATAGCTACTGTAGCTCTTGCAGGCATGGAATCGGGGAATGCTCATGGACTGTACCTGATCATCAGAGGTGTGATAAACTGCTTACTCATACTGGGTGTCAAGAATGCAATCAGGGAGCATGATCTGGCCAAACAATGCCCATGCACTCTACCTGGACATCACAGGTGTGAAGCACTGCTTACTTATGCTAGGTCCACAAGCATGAACCAATGAGCATGAGCTGTCTAAAAGATGCTCACGCACTCCACCTGGACATCACAGGTGCGAAGCACTGCTTACTTATGCTAGGTCCACAAGCACGAACCAATGAGCATGAGCTGTATAAAAGATGCTCACGCACTCCACCTGGACATCACAGGTCTGAAGCACTGCTTACTTATGCTAGGTCCACAAGCATGAACCAATGAGCATGAGCTATCTAAAATATGCTCACGCACTCCACCTGGATATCACAGGTGTGAAGAAAGGATTTTTTATGCTGGGCCCACAGGCATGGAATCAGGAAGTGTGAGCTGGCTAAGGAATGTTTGTGTACTCTATGTGGACATCACTGGTGTCATGAAAGGATTACTCATGCAGTTTCCTCTCCAGCCTATCGAGGATCTTAAGAGCATATAGACAATTGCCTAATTCCT
>NC_056747.1:1090052585-1090057585 GCF_019279795.1 Protopterus annectens | reverse complement strand
GATGATAGTCGAATCATCTGCATATTGAATGCATGTGGCATGGGGGGTGATTGTGGGCAGGTCATTAACAAAGATGGTGATGGTGGAAAAATTTCAAAAATGATTAGAGATATAAATGGTGTAAATGCAGCAGATCTGATAATCAAAACTCCCATTACCTGTTTAGTTATTTACTCTGTACTACATTGAACTGCTATGCAGCTATATTGATGAAAATATTCACATATTGTTTGTTTTTTGCTTTGGGAATCATTAGGAAGATGTTTCCACCTTGCATTTCTGCATCTGACTCCATGCACTTTCTTACAGAGTACGTTACATCTGTTACAGAGCTGAACTGGAAGTTGAGTGGGAAAAAGACCTAAAATCAATGAGGGTTGTGAGAGGGCCGTCATATCATTCTGCCTGACTGCCTGGTTAGCTTGAGGCCTATAACACAGCAAGCCTTATCGGTAGTTTACATGTCATCAGTACTAAAAATCTGTGATAATATAAAGAATACCACAATATGAAATATTAATGAGTTACTCCAATCATCATCATCTCCACATCCCCATCTGAATAATTTACTTCTTGTCTACTTTATGCAATGGAAATTTAATGGGAAACACCAAAAATATGGGAAAAGATTAGGGGTATGCTGTCAGTAGGCTTTCAAAGAGAAGTAATTAAACAAAGCTCTCACGATGAGAGATTCACAGAGCAACAGATGACAAAGCACTGGTATCACAGCCCTGCTGAACGATATTGTACTATAGGCATTAAAGGGGGTGGGTCACACATGCTAGTGAACTGCTAGTGACAAGTTCCATATGTTACCAGTTACTTCAGTACATCAGTTCTCAAAGCCCAGGGGGTAATCACTAGGCTTGTATTTCTCATCTCAGAACCCAGATGATACAAACTGATTCTATACTGTTGCATGACACCTCTGTTATTATCATCTGTTTGTACAATATCATTCTCAGGGACCACCTACTGCCGATCTATTCCATTTATTTGTTCTTGTTGTTAAACAACAGATTGCACCATTTGAGGAAGACAATAAAGGATATAAAATTATATATTTCAGTCTTCTGACATTCTGTGCAACGTCCTTGTGATCTGATTCTGGGTAAATTTTGCAGGCAGACAGGCTCTTAAGATACAAAACTATTTGTAATTTTCTTTGCAAATGCTGCTGCAGTCCTGAAGAGTATCAAACTACTAATTTAAAAGTCCTTATGATTTCACAAGGGAAAGGAGGTGTTACTGCTGAGCTATCGCAGCCTAGGTGTTACAAAAAAATACATGCTGCAAAAGTAGGTCTGCTGGTATGCATCTCATAGAATACAAACAGAATACACTCCACTACATAGTGTGTACTGTGTGTGTGTGGGTGTGCAGGTGGGGTACATGAATGCATATATAGGAGTGGAGTGCTGGAAGCTTCCATTAACATTTGGAAAATACATACAAAGGAAAAAAAGTACCTGCTGTAGACTTTTCTCTACAGATAATGAGCTAGTAACATGGTCATTCTGCTTCTGAAATAAGCCAAGCAGGTCATAGGTTCTCCCCCCACTCCCAGCTCCACGCTCCTGTATGACTTACTTCCAGGTGTGGCAAGCCAGAAAAACAACAGCTGTTCCATTTGTAGAAAGCATATAAAGTTGTGATCTATTAACTATGTCTGAAAGCTAATCCTTATGCAGCTACTCTTCCCTTACCCCTTGTCTATCTATTGTCTGCCATGCCCCCTGAATTGGTGGATCACTGCAGGTGATCTAAACTGCATCTTTATTCTACCCAAATGTTTTAGCATCTCACCACCCTTTCTGTAAAACAGTACTTCCTTAAGTCATTATAAACTGTTTTCCTACTGCCATTTAAGTCCACTTCTCACTCTGTCCTTTCTCTTCTGTTCATGCAGCTTGTCCTGCATATATTTCTAAAGGAAACATTATGATGTAGTAATAAACAAAGCAGATGATTTCTGGAGCACAAATATATGGATTTTGTGCAGATTTTGTGCAGTAAGAAAGAAAGACTAGAAATAGTATGAGAAAATCATAAAGCAGCTTATAAACTGTGACAAACTGCTACATTCGTCAGACTTATGCTTGATGTGGCAAACTGATGGTACTACCAGTTAGCGCCACCTAATGACCACTTGTAAAAACTACTGTTTGCCAGAACAGAGGACTAAAACACTGAACTATTAATGAGATGCTTCCTGTGCCCACTGTATGAGATTTAATTCCTTTCACCTTTACAAGCCTCTTGTGTGAATCTTAGCAAGTCATTTAACCAGACAGTGCTTCCAGGTCACCCCTGAAAAGGGACAATTTGTTTGGTGGGCTTACCTGGCCAATAAACAGAAAACAAATGCACTGTATACATTGGAAATAGCCATAACAACAGCTTTCAGCAGAATGCATACACAAGAGCTGATTCATTGCTTGGAAAGACCCTGACTGCTGAGGTTTAATTCTAACCAGATTCAGTTATAGAAACCAATAAAATTACTTTAAAAAGCAATTCCCAAAATAAATATTGAAATCCTTTTCAAAGATTTTTAATACAGGGAGTTATCTGAATGCTAGGAAATAATCGGCTTATGTTAATACACAGTTTGAGAAGTATTAATGAGGGACTTAGTGATGCTGAGGTGTGGTTAAAAGTGAATTATGTGAAGCTTTGGCAGTTCTTAGTAAGCCCTACAGCAGGCTAACCGCAGACGGCATATGTAGTAGGCTGTGATGTAATGGTGTTAGGAACACAACACAACAATCCCTGATCCTGATTTTTACCCTAGAGCACAATATTTGTGCAGACAACAGAACCTTCATAGTCCAGTGTTACATGCAATGAACTCACACCTGATCTTTGAAGTCAAAGTCATTAGAAACTAAAGTCATTAGAACCAAACATCAGCAGCATTCGTGTATACAGGCTATTTGAAAATGTTACAGATTACCATACATCTCAACCCACAGTCAGTGAAAATAAGTAGAAAGGCTCTGGAAAAGTAAGTTCATCCAGCCCCCCCAAAAAAATCTGGAAATCTAATTAGCATAAAATCTGAATACCAAATAACACATAGCTCTTTCTGTATCCAGTGAGAATATGGGATACCACTCCGAAATGCATATTTGCAAAACAGAGAGTGACAGAAATGATGGAAAACTGTAAGCACATTACCAAGAGAGTATAAAATCTATAGGTTTTAATGAATGTTATTGCAAAAGTCAACCACACAATGTAATTTATTTTAGCTTCTGAAAAGGGGAGATGTAATGTATGTGTTGTTTTTCTTTAACTTATTGGTGCCACCAGTATAGTGGTCATGTAGTGTGGTCTACTATGTACTAGACAGCTTCAAAAATCACATGTAATGAAGGGAGATTCAGAAAATTGTGTGAAAGGGTATATTAAGCCTGAAAATGGGGACATATCCCCAAAAATAGGTTCATCCTGATCTCCAAAAATAGGTTGATCATGTGCAGATTGAAAAATAGGTACATTTCTCCAAAATAGGGAAAGTTTAGAGGTCTGTAGATAACCTCACTTCTTACTTTGGTTACCCTCGCTATGCTGCATGTTACCTGTGCTAGGTTCACTCCTGTTTTATAGCCAACACAGCCATTCCCTCTGTTTTCCTATCTGCAGCTAGCAAACCAGAATCATATAGTCTTGGATTTGATAGAGCTGATGGGGTCTAAACTACATATTGCAATTCAGTGTCTTGAGGCTTCTTTTTTTATTGTTGCCTTTTTGCTATCTACAGTATTATTAGTATTATTGTTGGTGTGCTATTGCATTTAATTCTGTATCAAAACTGAGATACATACTGATTCAGGTAGTTTTATATTTCTGCCTGTTGCATTCTATATGCAAATAGTGCTTACGTTTATTTTAGTTAAACAAATTATTCTCTGATGGTTGACCAACTGTTGATTCAATATAGTAACAACTTTAATTTGCCACTTTGTACAGATGGTCAGTGTCACATGCTATGAGGTTTGCTGTTTATTTGTATACATTGTTTTCATATTTCTTCTTCAGACTGTTTACATCACAACACTGCTTTCTGTTTATACAATTTCCGTTCATTGCCTGTGTTCTTCCTTGTACCATTTACCTGATATGTGGTTGAAAATGATCTTTTTTTGATGAGTTCACCTACCTGGTTAACACTGAATAAATGAAGGAATGCTAACAAGATGTTGACACAAAGAGAAATTGGTATACAATGCAGGGTGAAAATCAACACATGTGACTGTGTTATTTAACTGAAGGGACATGCTGATTACACCCATTATGTTGTGGAACCATCAGTGGGAATAAATATCACAGAACAGGAATGGATAGTTAGTGTCACTGATGACACATAGATATGAGGAAGGGATATCCAACTAACAATCCTAAAACTCAAGAAATGTCAGATATAAAAATAGAGAAGCTGAAATGCCTGTACATCATTTATGCTTTTATAGGGTGCAAACCCCTCTGTGCTACTCACATGCAGAGAACCTAAGTATTCTATATACAATATGTCATATAACCTGGGGTAAGGAGCAAAACAAAATTGTTTTAATTTAAGGTCGGTCTGTCCTGGTTTTAGCTATGGGTTGACTCTGTTTTTGCTTTTATTCTTATGAGTTTCAGATGTGCGAAAGGAATGGACAGCTAAGTTAAGGAGGTTTTACTGGATGGCTGATGAGAAGGTGCTTCCTTCAGGGGCCTCTTATGGAAGATGCCTGGAAGGAAAGGATAATCATATTTACAGAAGGCAATACTTCTGACACAGAGTCCATGGACAGAATGGGAAATTACTAGCTATAAGACTTGAAAGCAGCTAATTTTACAACTCCACACAGAAGGAAATAAATGCTCACTAGCAGAGGGGAAAAAAACATTGATGCAGGCCACATAATAAATGAAAAGTTACCCAGTGACAGAAGAAGGCACACAAAGAGACAGCAGAAAACTTCCAACCTTATGTCTTGTGACTGAAG